>NW_025109973.1:266708-397392 GCF_011392965.1 Frieseomelitta varia
AAAAAAAAAAAAAAAAAACAAGTTTGCGTTTGCTGTTAAAGTGAAACTTAGGTAAAACGGGGAAAACGTGTTTATAAAATAAAATACTTCGGCACAAAAGAAAAAATTGCTGTCAATCGTAATTTTTCATGAAAATAATACAATTTCCAATGTAATAACACAACGACTTTATGAAACAAACACAGTAAAATAATACAATGTGATAAGGCAAAGCAATAATTTTACAATGAAACAACACAGTGAAATAATTTTATAATAAATATTTATAACAGAATACGATTTTCAAAAGACTAGAAAATTATCGTCGTTTTATAATTTATTTCAATAAATATAGATGTATTTTTATAATTTGTTTCAGCGTTTCGCAGCAAATGCATTTACTGAACGTGAACGATCACGAAGTGAAGTAAAACGCTGAAAGAATCAATCGGTAATTTATAAAGATTGAGAAACGGCGATTGATTAAAATATTACGATTCTATTAAATCCAGTTGTTACACGTAAGCTTTATTTTAATTCCAAGATTTTTATTTCTCCTTTTTTAATTCTCCTCGTCTGCATTTAACAGCAATGGACTGCATGATCGCGGTGAAGACGGCCCGAAACTTTCGCCATTCGCTTCCGCCTCCTGAATCACGATCCCCAGTTATAAAACAGCTATTAAAATCGGCCCGAAACTTTCGAATTAAACGGACTCACGTAACGTGTCAAAAGCAGGAGAATCTCTGCTATATATATATATATCAGCAGGCATAGCACGTTGATAAGAAAGGAACGTGTACCCTTAACTCGGATCGATTTTCGGCGAGCTACTTCAAGAAAAATGGGCTACGGATTGAAGATCTTCAACCGACTTGGTTGAATCCTGATTTGGCTGAAGAGTCAGGGATCCGAAATAATTTTTAAGCTCAGCTTGTGAAAAAATACATCCAGATATGTTTATAATATGACCTTGGACTTTGAAATCTTTAAATTAATGCGTTCACAGAATAAACTGACAAATAAAAATAAACTGATATAAATACAAGCGTAACTGATATTTCACAGAATCTCGTGTCTCGAAATTTCAGCGGGAAAGAACGATCGAAATTTCAGTCGAATTTTCACAAAAGTAAACTGATCAGACTTCTCTTGATTTATTAATTTTTTTTTAATATTTGCTGGCGAATTTTTTTGATCTATTAACTGATTATTAATAAATCAAAAATGACTAAAATTTTTTATTTTTTTAAATATTTATTGGCGACTTCTTTTGATTTATTAATTTCTTTCAATATTTATTGGCGAATCTTTTTGATCTATTAATCGATTATTAATAAATCAAAAATGACTAAAATTTTTTATTTTTTTAAATATTTATTGGCGACTTTTTTTGATTTATTAATTGATTTATTAATTTCTTTCAACGAATCTTTTTGATTTATTAATTGATCTCATTAATAAATCAGAAAATGACTAAAATTTCAATTTTTTAAAACATTTACTGGTGTTGATCTTACATTTTTACGTTCCTGCAGAAACGTCATTCGGACGCGCAACGCGGAGGACGCGTGGACGCCGGTTTCCGCGGTTTACGATCTCATTCTCCGCGAGGCGAGTCCGCCGAAGCGCGAATTTTGAATTCCAGTCTCGACCGTGAACCTCGTTCATTTCAGTCGGCTGTATTGGCAAGTTGCCAGATATTTCTCTCTCTTTCTCTCTCTCTCTCTCTCTCTCTCTCTTTCTGTGCCCCTGCACCACTGGTGCAACGTGTCTAAACTCTAAACGATCGTCGCCGCGAGACGACAGAGAGACTGTGTCTCTCCATTGCTGCACTCCCTCCGATGCGCAATCGCGTTCAAGTGCATCACACCGAAGGTCCAATGCCAATCTGAGCTGCGTCGCGTTTCTCAAACCAGTTTCCATTGCTCTTAGAACCAATAGGAGAGAGGAGGCGCAGGTACGCGTCAAAGGAAAACACGTAACGACGTATATATGTACGTACACACGTCACGTGTTACGTCATCTCACCTCCAGGAAATGCAATTTCCTCATTTTCCAAAGCTGCTTGAGAACGAGAAACAGCAATCAGTGTCATAGTGGTCTGGTAGTAAGGTAGGTAAGTGATAACATTCTCAAAGCATTTTCACGTTCAGTTTTCTCAAAGCAATGCAATTTTCGTTGAAACTGTTTTCTCGCAGTTTCGTATCGCCTTTTTCATTTTTTCCGAAGAACGCAGTAGGGTGAGTCTGGCGAGTAATATACCGAGCTCCGAATCATTCAATTTTAGCGGGACTGTAATTTTGAGACAATCCACACGTAATCTTCTTCTTCTTCTTCTTCTATTTTTCTTTAATGTCGCATCGACAGCGAGGTGCCATTAGATATGTGTATAGTAATGTTAATGTTTTTGAGATATTTTAATACTCTTTGTATATCATTTTAGAGAAGTCAGGTTTATGTTTGCGTTGATTCCGTATTTCTGTCTTTCTTCTGGATTTCTGTTGTGTGGCATTCGTGCAGTATGTGGGTTATTGTTAGTGGATGGTTATTGCAATGAGTGCAGGTGGGTGGTGAAGTATTTTTGATTTTGTGTTCATGTGTCAGCTTGGTATGACCGGTTCTTAGGCGTGAGATAATTATTCCTCCTTTCCTGTTGGTAAGGTTTGGTGTTTGTCTGGTGAAAGAAGTATCTTGGATACTTTTGTGTAGTTGGGTGCTTTTAGTTATTTTCCATGTATTGTTCCATTCATTTTTTGCTACTTTTTTGCAGTGGATTATTTGATCGTCGTCGCAGGGGACACACATAATCTGAGAATGTACGATGTGTAATAATAATGAAATGACGAAACAATGATGTCGAAATTATTTTGATTTAAACATTACGAAAATTTGATGAAGCGAACTACGTGTCGATTATCTCTCTCTTATCTCTGAACGTGAACACTTGCTACACCGACGGGAAAACTCGCTGGCTGTGTGGGAAATCAGCGAGCCTTCCATTGTATACGAACTCCGGTTATATAAATCGTTGGCCTTCCGACAGGTCCCCCGTGATAGAAATTTTCGTTAGGTTCCATTTATTATACAAATGACTTCCTTTCCCGCGAGACATTGCGCTTCCAATGAAAAGAGTTCTCTTCTCAAAGATTGATAACATCCATCTAGCGGTACCTTCATTTGATTAATTTAGAAAAATTTTGATCCTTTTCCAATCTAACTTTAAAAAGTTTAAAAAAAAAAAATCAATTTTTCTTCAATTTTTAATTTTTCGAACTTTTCACCACCTCGACCGACCTCTTTGATACTTCGTGCTGCTTTATTCAACGATTCAATAACTCCTTCATACTTGGAAAAGCACATCAATTTTGCAGTGCAATTTTAACGCGAACGGACGACAGAAATCACAGGTTTTCACGTGGAGTGTACCACAATGCTCAGTGGAGCACAATGTACACATTGGTCGTTGTGTCCAAGAGTCGAAGAGTAACTCGTTCACCGAAGCGAGGCCTCGAATTAGCACGGAAGAAAATCACCGGCCATTCAGCGCATACATTCTCGCAACATTATTCCCACGGAACTGAATCCTCGCCCTTTTCTTTCGTCCCTCTACTCTCGCATTTTCTCTCGAACTCGAGGTCCCTCCTTTTGTTTAGAAGAAACGAGTTTTCTTAATAAATTAAATCGAAAAGAACGAACGAGTTTCTTGCCTTCTGGAGAAACAAACAAAGAAATGAATTTAAATCGAAACTCATCGTTTAAATGAGAGTAAATTTCTCTCTGGAGAAATGAAAAGGAGAAATGAAAACGAACTCGCGTCACACTTGTCGGATTATTGCGAAACTATTGCGGTAAAACACTTGTATCTAATATGTGTAATTTGCAGAATTGGGTCAGCGATGGGGGATAAGCAGGTGAAGGGAAATATGATTCTGTCACAATTGCATATCAATGTGTACTCGTACGGATTCGAAATACAATGCAACCTGCGTTCTGCGAGGAGTATCATCCGAGATATTCTTCAAATGCGTTTTATTGATGTACATAGCTACTTGCCGTCGCCGAGATTGCTCCTCAATGTCGAATCTTTTTAATCGTGATTATGTCTATTCAATCTTGATACGTTCTTTCGAGAAGAACGATCGAGAAAGGAAGAGGCAGAAGAAGAACCGAGGGAAATTGGTTTTTGTCCAGAGAGACACAGAAATAGGATTTTACAACGAGAAGTGATTACGAGATGAAAAGGAAAAAAAAAATACAATTCTTCTTTGCAGAATATGATTCCGTGTTTAAAAAAATATGTACTGAGAGTATTACGCAGAATCAATTTCTAATTAAAATACAAATTTTACTGCTCCTCGAATGGCGATCATTTTCCTTCACTGTGTCAGATCACAGACCTTCGTGTAACTTTGTATTTTTATAAACACTATTGAAGTCCAAGTAGAATTCTTTTAAATTCCTTAAAAATCCTTAAAAATCTTTAATTTAATTTAACTTAATCCTTTCCTTAAAAATCCTTAAAAATCTTTAATTTAATTTAACTTAATCCTTTCCTTAAAAATCTTTAATTTAATTTAACTTAATCCTTTTCTTAAAAATCCTTAAAAATCTTTAATTTAATTTAACTTAATCCTTTCCTTAAAAATCTTTAATTTAATTTAATTTAATCCTTTCCTAAAAAATCCTTAAATTTCATGTAACAAAATGCACAAATGTTCAGTCTGTCTCACAAAAGTAAAAAAAAAATACGACCTTGTTCGCCAAAGAAAGTCGATTGCCTAATCGCCTGTATACAATCTCGCGGGGCAGACAAGGGAGGACAAGCACTTAACAACATCTTCAATCTGAAAGAAACAGCGAACTGAAAGCCCGGGCCCAACTATTAAGGCTAATAGCGAGAATTTCATTAGGCGCGCGTGAGGCGAGAGAACAGCCAGCGTGAAACAGAGAGCGGTGTTTGAAAGTTCATTGAACAATCGGCTGGAACGAGGCAGCTGTCGGCTAGCGATATGTAAATGGCACGTAAATTCGTAAGCATCGCGTGCCCGGCCCAGAGAGAAAGAAGCCCTTTCAAGGGAAATCCTACAGGAAAGGAGAGGGAGGAGAACACAGTGAACACGCTATCATTTTTGCGCCGCCGAGTCACGAGGAGATCACTCGTCCTCCTTGTGTCCCTTTTCTCTCTTTCGTTTTCTCTTTCGATCGAACCGATCGTTTAATCACGTTTCAGGCCTGTTTTTCCCCCCCCCCCCCCCTGCTTCTAAAGAAGATCCGATAAAGATACTAAAGAAGATTCGACCATCCTTCCTGTGTCTGCA
Source organism: Frieseomelitta varia (assembly GCF_011392965.1). Lineage (NCBI taxonomy): Eukaryota > Metazoa > Arthropoda > Insecta > Hymenoptera > Apidae > Frieseomelitta > Frieseomelitta varia. The sequence goes on from NW_025109973.1 coordinate 272,009, forward strand.
AGTAGATCCGATAATTGGACTCTGCTACACGAGAATAGTAGAAATGAAAATTATTTTACCAGAGAGAAGTCCACTCTTTAAAGTTTATCACGTATCATGCTTGTATACACGTGTAATTTTGAAATTTTGCTTCATCCGGGTCGTTCTTGTTATTTTGCTTTTATAGTATCTTGCCACAGAAGATTTTTCAAGATCTTTCTTTAAAATATGTTAATTTTGTTAATTCGAACAATAAATTTTTATCTTTATTTTTATCCTTTTGCAAAATCTTCTTGTAAGAGTCCAAGAAGATATTTCAATTCATTGTTGTGAATTTATGTAATACGCGAATGAAATTTATTATATCATTCTATCATTTAAATTAAATTTATGTTATATCATTTATTATATAATGTAAAACAGCCAACAGTTTTTCAATTGTTAATTGTAATTTCGATGGTTTGTAATAATTTTCAGAATATTACATAAATTATTACATTTCGTTCTACTCAATTTTATACGATAATGTAAAATATCACAGCTAACAATTTTTCAATGTTACAATATACCCAATTTTAATAATTAGACAGGTACATTTTCAGAATATTTAGGTATTATATTTATGATGCTCTATTTCGTTCCATTTAATTTCACGTGATAATGCAACAATTTTTCAAATGTTACAGTACAATTTCATGTAATTGGATACATTTTTTAAATGTAACGACAGTCAAGGGAACTTCTCCTTTCAGAGCAATTAACGAGGTTCGCGCGTTTGAAAGAGTCCGATTGTGCCAGGGCTTAGACACTGAAATCAAAGTTCCACGTTGCATAAGGTCGATCGATACGATTAACTCGAGTATCTATATAACGGTTATTGCACTTTGTTGAATCGGAATTAGTTCATCGCTCTCGCAGTCTTAACCGATCGTTTCGCCGACTCGCGTGCTACTCGTTGTATAACTAGCTCGAGTAAAAGTGAAGTAAAAACTGGGAGGTGTAAAATCCTGATGGATCCTCCTTGCAAATTCGTCTCAAATTCATTGGGAGAGATTTGCTTCGAACGATAAGAGCTGTCTTATCGTACGAAAAGTATAATAGTCACGATATATTTTCTTGGTTCCAGTAACTGGTCCAGTAATTGGTTCGCGGACCATAACGAGTGACCAAACCGTATACAATAACTCGTCCTTTTTTTTTTAATTCATCGGTACATTACTGGATAGAAATTACCAAAAAGGAATAAATTTATTAATTGTTTTGCCTGGATTATATCTCAATATATTTAAAACTGAGAAAATATTACAATTTTCAACCAGACAGGAGGTTAACCTCTTGCGCTAGTAACTGGTTCGCGGACCATAACGAGTGACCAAATCGTATACAATAACTCGTTCGTTTTTTTGAATTCATCGGTATATTACTAGATAGAGATTACTAAAAAGTAATAAATTTATTAATTGTTTTGCCTGGATTGCATCTCAATATATTTAAAACTGAGAAAATATTACAATTTTCGGCCAGACAGGAGGTTAACCTCTAAGAGGTTAACCTTTTGCGCTAGTAACTGGTTCGCGGACCGTAACGAGTGACCAAACCGTATTATACAATAATTTGACTTCCTTTTTGAACTCATCAGTACATTACTGGATAAAAATTACTAAAAAGTAATAAATTTATTAATTGTTTTGCCTGGATTATATCTCAATATAATATAAAACTGAGAAAATATTACAATTTTCAGCCAGACAGGAGGTTAACCTCTTGCGCTAGTAACTGGTTGGCGGACCATAACGAGTGACCAAACCGTATACAATAACTCGTCCTTTTTTTTAAATTCATCGGTATATTACTGGATAGAAATGACTAAAAAGTAATAAATTTATTATTCGTCTTGCGTGGGTATCTCAATATATTCAAAACTAAGAAAATACTGCAATTTTAGGTCAAATATTCTCGACGTGCGTGGCACGTCATTCCAACGTAAGAGGTTAAAGTATCAATACTCTCATCCCTAACACACGATACTGTAATTACTTCGATCAATTATCATTCACGTTCGTGTTACGCCGCGTGGTGGATTTCTACCGACATTCGAAGGACGCACGAAGAGGACTTAAGTGGCGGAAGATTAGGCTCATTCACCATGGCCTTGAACGGATCCTGTCTCACAACGCTCGTCATGGTGACAAAGGTCCGCACGAAAGCCAGCGTGAGACGTAAAAACGCGAACCGAGTGAAATTGAAAATCCCACCAGTGGAAAGTAGCTTTGGCTTTTCTTTGGTTCTCTGTTTTATTTAATGGAGTTTTTAGGAAAAAGCTGGGGAAAAAATGAAGCAAGTTCTGAAACAGGTAAACTTCAATCCTCAAGTAGAAGATCTAGCTGCAAAAAATAATTTTTCGAAGTGATTTTGGGAGTTTGAATGTTCAAATTTTTACAATTTTCGATAAAGGGATTCCTGCCTTTCTACCTGTTCCATGAGGTTGTAAAACTTCAAGGTTAGTAAAATAAAGACTTCACCCTTTAAAATGGGACAAATTGGATTGTTATACGATTTTCTCTTATTCAAAATAATATAGTCTAATATGTAATCGAGTATGATATGTGTATATTCTGTAAATTTGGTGAGAAAACACACCTAACCATAAATACCATATTTTACCAATTCAAACACCAGAAATGTCCCTCCGCGAAACTGATATTATAATATTATAATCAGTTGTGATTTGTACTTTTTTGCTTGCTAATCTTACAACAGAACAAAGAAAGCAACACGAAACCAAGTACTGCAAGAAAATTAACATTTCCCTTTATCATCCGTACGTCCCGAAACACGGTCAAAAGGGCAGGTTTCTCTTGTTCGTTAGATTAATATCGTTCCGTACGGTTAATGGAAGGAAGAACTGGAGGATTGATACTGGTAGAAGGGCCGAGTCTAGTTTGGCAGAGGGCACGCTTCGTGGCTCGTCTTGAGAGTCCTCAGCGTCCAGGACAGTGGACGAGTTTCCGTGTGGCCGATTCGTTAAATTAAGTTTGGCCAAGCTGAGCCGCACTTTGCTTCGCGAAAGGGCCTTCGAACGTTCATCGGCCGCGCCACTGTTCCGCTAGCTATCAAATTAAACAACCATGTGTGTGTGTGTGTGTGTGTGTGTGTGTGTGTGTGTGTGTGTGTGTGTGTAAGTTTAAACTCTCCGCGGACGACGAATCCGCGCTATCTAAATTACGGAAGTTTTAAGGAGGATTTAATACAAAGGTTTCTTCATAACTGCAACGCGCAATGATGAAATTGTTCAATGACATCTTGAAATGACTATTAATTTAGTAGGAGAAAACTGTGTAATAATTTATTTTGGTTCACATTCTTTTATTCTCGAAAATTCTAAAAATTCGAACACCTCTGAGAATATTCAAGAATTGTTTTTAATGGGTTGATTTACCTTTGGCCTTGAAAATTGAACCCCTGGAGTGATTATTACACCCAAAAGATTAGGAAATATAATATATATATAAATAATAAAAAAATTCTATATAATTTAATGAAAATTAAATAGGGGAATTAAAATTAATAATGATAAATTAAAGTGCCAGCAATGGCGGTTAAACTTATATTATAAGTTAATAATCTATAAATTTTATTAAAGTAAAAATAATTATTATATTAAATTTATTAATTTTAATTGATATTAATTTAAATTTAAATTAATATTAATAGTATAAATTTTTAAATTAAAATATATTAAAATTAAATAATAATAAACTAGGATTAGATACCCTATTATATTAATTTAAGAATAAAATTTTTATAATTAAATGTTGTCATTAAAATAAAGTAACATGGCGGCCTTTTAATCTTTTCAGGGAAATTTGTTATTTAATTTGACAATCCACGATAAGATATACTTAAATTATACTTATGTATTGTTATTAAAATTTGTAAATAAAAATTAATTACAGATAAAAATTTTATAAAATAACATTTTTAATCAAAATGTAGTATATTCGAGAATAAATAAATTATAAAGAAATTTAATTTTTAGATAATTAATTTTAATATTAATTTAGTTTTTCAGTGGCCACCCTATATATCCCATCTTATTGATACTTTGATCTCTGGTCAACATTTCGGCGACTCATATTCCTGACAGCTAACTAATTTCGACGAACTCCGTCAACAGCCAATTGAGAACAGCGAATAAAAATCGCGCAGCGATTCGAGAAAGATGGTCAAGGGGCTACGTGGTCCTTCCTGGAACCTAAAGCCCCTTTTTGCCTTTCTTAGACACATATCGGGACTGTTTCCGGTCCCGTCGAGAGTCGAAATGACGGTTCATTCCCAACGAACGAATAAACTCTCTCTCTCGCGTTGCACCGCGATCGCCTCGGCGTTCTTGACCGGGCAATTTGTAGAATACGCGCGACTCGCGCGTGTGTATATAACCGTCCACCATCGACCAATGCGAGAAACGAACGATGCGGCGAGAAAAATCGTTTGGGGGGAGGGAGGACGAAGCGGCGTGCCAAGGTAGAACCGTGGAAAGAGAGGTCGACGAAGCCAGGAAAGAAGAAGAATAAAAGGGGAGCCAGCCAGCACGGTTGTGGAAGAAACGACGAGAGAGAGAGAGAGAGAGAGAGAGAGAGAGAGAGAGAGAGGGAGAGACTGGCTGAGAAACTGCTATCGTAACGAGACGGTCTGGTCTGCGCTCTCTCTATACGCGGAGACATAACCTAACCTAACCTAACCTAACCTAACGTCTTGTCGCTCCGGAATTCACCCTTACGTATGTATCTCTCTCACTCTCTCTTTGCGTGCCTTCGCGTAAATGATTCTCTTCCAGTAAATTCTGAACAGGTGTTCGAACATGGTGGGAAACTAAGGATAAGGTAAGGTCTTCTACTCTCTCGAAGAATTCAATCCGGTGAAAATTCGAATTGTTCGTGGAAACGTTGAGAAGTTCTTTTTTTTTTCCGTGAGTGGGTCTATCAAGACTTTGATGACTGAAGTGTAAAATCTCTTCAAACTTACTGTACGATTATTTCTCACCATTTTATTGAACCTTGAATATTAGGGAAAAATTTCAGAAATCCCTCACATTTCGATTCCTTCATCTCAATGTTTCATGTTCGATAGGAAAGTGAATGAATTTTTTTCATGGCTAGGTCTACTATGCACGTATCAAAAATCACTCTCTACTGAAATAAATCCATAATTCTTTTACTATGTATTTGATAAAATTAGTTTTTTTCTTACATTTTGATGTTTTATTTAAAAAAAAAAAAATATAGGTGGGAAGAAACTTTTGAGCCACCCTATATATGGATTTTGTAGGAATTTTCGGCGGCCAACCGGAGAAGCTTCTACCAGCAAATGGATTGGAAACTGATATTTTTTGACTGGATCCGAGAAAACGAGTAATAAATAAACATACTGAGTGCAGTAAAAGCTCGGAGCAACAGAAAGATAGAAGCTGCACGGCTCGTAAATGGCCGCGGTCACACTTAAACCGAATGGACGTACGGGTCATTTGTCGAGGGCGTTCACAAAGATAATTTATAGGATTCCTTAGGGGAGCCCATGTAACAAAGCGTTACACAATTATTACGACGATACCTGCGGGAATTGCAGCTGCAGGATTTAGACGCATAGAAAGAAATCCAAGAGGGAGAGAAACTTTCTTTGATAAAAATATTGGTTTCGGAAAATATTCCGTGAATTTTTAATACAACGTACGATAATAAAATAAAAAGTTCAAAATTCAAAATGTAAAATACGTGTAAAATATTTAAGAAATTCAAACGAATCAAGATGAGAAGGGGAGAAAGACGAAGTCGAACGGAGCTTGAAATATTTGGTCGAAACTTGTAAACGAAAATACATTGTGCAACTTTTTATACATTAGAACCTCGAAGACTTTAAGCTTCCATCTTTTACAGTTTCAGTATTTTTTCACAAAGTCAGTAAATTCTTTACAGAAATGCTAGAAACTCAAAATTCCCTACAAAATGCTAGGATGTGAAATTTAAAAGCATCCATAATAAATATTAATTCAATCCCAAAGGCATTGGAAGGGTTCAATATTTCAAGATGAAACACGTAACTAAGAATTAAATTATTCAAACGCTCTGACCTAAGGGAACTCTCGATTAAAAGTGACTAACGTGGTACTAATCACTTGCGCTGGCAACTGATTGCGGACCGTAACGAGTAACCAAATACAATAATTCGTCGCTTTCTTTTTGAACTTGTCGGTATGATATCACTGGATAGAAATTATTGAAAAGTAACAAATTTATTATTTGTTTTGTCTTAGGTTATACTTGAATATACTTAAAACTGAGGAAACATTGCAATTTTGGGACAAAAAATTCCCGACGTGCGTGGCAAAGGTTGATCACTTGCGCTGGCAACTGATTGCGGACCGTAACGAGTGACCAAATGCAATAATTCGTCGCTTTCTTTTTCTTTTCAACCAGTATGATATCACTGGATAGAAATTATTGCAAAGTAACAAATTTATTATTTGTTTTGTCTGGGTTATACTTGAATATACTTAAAACTGAGGAAACATTGCAATTTTGGAGAGTAATAGTTCACCGTATTTCGTTTGATTTGCATTCGGCGCGCGTTACGAGGAACAGGAAAGGCAGGCAAGAAATCACGAAACGCGAAAGTATCTGGAAAAAGGAGGAGAGGAAAGGAAAAAGGCCGCACTGGTATACGCTTCGCATCGCTCACGGCAGGTTCGCTGCAGGTATGTATATGTTGCGAAGTTGAAAGCGGCCACCGGAAACGTGGCCATCGTGGTAAAAGTGGTGGCTGTGCTACGGTGTTACGCTGCGCGGTAATAACAGCGCGCAAACTGCCGACTACGGTTGCACAATCAATTGTACTCGCGTGGCCAAGTTTACGAAAACAGTTCCCCAAACACTCGGGCCAGTTTCGTTTCGTTTCGTTTCGTTTCGTTTCGTTCCATTTTTGTTCATGCTGGGCAACGAACGAACGGAAACCACACGGCATATCCACGCTGAGGTTTCTGACAGTAATTTCTCGCGGTAATTGTTGGGTTCGTCTAGGTTATTCTAGGAGCATAAAAGAAGATAGTAGAGATAGAATCAAATATAAATAATGGCAAAATAAGTTAGTTGGAGAAGCAATGAATATGTACGTAAATTGAGATTATTCTCTATTAATTGAGTACATATATATATATATATTAATTGAATATGTAAACGAGACGACAAAATTTAAAGAATGAAATCATAGAGGCACAAATTTTCACTTTCATCCTGAACGTCTCTCGAAGTAAATTAAAAATAAAGTGAATAATAAAATGATAAAGTAGTGATGATAAAATTAATGACAATCTAACAAGAGTAAATATAAATATAAAATTAGCAAAGGAATATTGAAACAAGATTAGACTAATTAAATAAGCGAATGATAAAATAATTACCTACTTCAATTTTCCAGACTGATTTAAAAGATGAAGTCAATATATACTTTTCTAATTTGTGCAAAGGATTTCCCATTTACCATTTTTCTTCAAGACATGCTGAGTTTATGATTTTCTTTTAATCTAATTTCATACATTTTTTACAATATATCACTTAAGAGTAACCTAACGTAATCGTCTTTGAACCTGAGATTCGTTATCTGGTGGTATCCTATACGTAACTAACCGGTGAAACTGTTACACTTTTAATGTCCTTTCGTACTCGTGCTCAAGTAACCGAGCATTTCCGTTTGATAGAGACCTTGGCGTACAGATACGCACTGGCAACATAATGTGCATGTACTTACTACTCCATTCACCGGCTATTTTCACTTTTCACGCGTTACGTTGCTTCTGGTTATAAGGGCGGAACACGAAGGCGCGAAAGTATCGTTCCAAGTCTTGCGATTGCGAAATATGGTACCGTTCGATGGAAATTACGGCGATTCCCTTTTTTCATTGGAACCGAGCTAAAATAATGTTAATTGGAAACGATGGACTCTGATTATTTCTACTCTTTTAGGAACATTTTGTTCAATGATAATTCCTAATTTTAATTAAGAAATATTTTTCATACTATGTTATATTATATTATATCCTGTTTTATTTTACAAGGTGATGTTTTATAAAATGTACATTCCTTCGAATCTAAAGAGATTCTCAATTTTCATCTTGAATTGTCTAATAAATCAAACATTAAAAAATCGAGACAAGAAAAAGAAATGAAACCGAAAGAAATTCCAACTTAAGACGTAGAAATACAGTAATGAATATGGTAAAATATGTAAAAAAATAATATATATATATATATATATATATATATATATGTAGTAATGCATATGGTAAAATATTAAAATATATATAAAATATTAAAATATATAAAAAAAATAAAAATATATATAAAATATTAAAATATATAAAAAAAAATAAAAATATATATAAAATATTAAAATATATAAAAAAAATAAAAATATATATAAAATATTAAAATATATAAAAAAAATAAAAATATATATAAAATGTTAAAATATATAAAAAAAATAAAAATATATATAAAATATTAAAATATATAATTCGGACAAAATTCGAACGTAAAAAAAATGATCTAAGCGTGAAAAACGGTCAGAAAACGTTTGCGCGAAAAATCTAAGCAAACAGAAGCTATCGTTCAACAGAAGCCACGTATAACGACCGGTCTGCGCTAATTCTCACAAATGAGCATACGTTAAGTGCGCGCGCGCGCATATGAGCGTTACGTTAAGTGCACTTTCGTCTTCACAATGGCCCCCGTAATTCATTAGCAGAAAAAAAGAGCAAACGAACTTCGCGCGAATGGCACTTGGTCTTTTGAAAAACAGCTGCGCGCAGAATGAAATTACTTCGACTACGGTGATCGAATCTACGTTTGTTTGTCCGTGTATTTCAAGATATTAACTGAAAAGATGTTAAAAATCGCTACGTCTTCTTCAGCAGATTTCAAGAAAATTACTTGGACGTAGCGCGTCGGACGTTCGGCTAAGAAAAGAGAATCTCTGAGTCATTTACGTGTTCTGTACTTACATCGATTTTATTATTTTGAATTTCACGTTAATTTCCAAATTATTTAATTTATTCGTAAAAAAATTAATCAAGCTAAGTCGATAGTGCGAACGAATTTATTTACACCACTTAATATTCATTTTATTTCAGTTTTCATGCTAAATTTTAACAATAAACATTCGCGATTTTCAACGAAAATTCAAGCTTCGATGAACGAAATCAAGCGGTTAAACACGTGCAATTTTTGAAGCAAATCATCCTGTTGGCGGTAACGTGAAAACGGGGAAGATTAGCAGGCGAGTGTTCGCATGCTCGCCACTCTAGGCTCATGAATTTCAGAGCTGTTTAAAACCGTCTTGATAACCTGGGTTTCGCCCGGGTTGAAAGAAGCTTATAGAGCCGAGGCTAGATTGAAAGAGATGGCCCTTGCTCTTCCGCGCTGTCCTTCTCCTCTATTCTCCTCTTTTCTTCCTTTTGCATCTCTATTTCGTTCTTTGAACACTCAGAGTGAATGAGAGAGAGAGAGAGAGAGAGAAGCCTTTCTATTATATGTATGTATATTATAACCTCACGAATCTCGCGAATAGCGGCTGTTTGGCAACGACAAAAGAAAGAAGAAAAATCAGAGGGAAGGGAAACAGCTGAGAAACGAAATGGCGGGCAAATTAATGAACAAAGTCGAATGAAATTACGAAAAATACTAAAAAATGAGCTTATTTGCCCCGTACGACGCAAGGATTAAACAGCCTAAACGTAATCAATGTTACTTAAACGACTTAAAACAGAGGCGACGAATTTCTTAAATTTCTTAAATTTCTCGCTGTGAAAATCAATTCTCATTCTGTTCCGCGGCGGGCCATACAAATTTTCCTTTAATTTTAGTAGCAACAGTGAAGAAAACGATTTGTATATGCTTAATGCGAGTGTTGCGGCCGCGACACTTGTTCTCAAGAGCAGTGGAGGGGATAGCGCCTAGCGACGAGCAAAAGTAGGGGGGGGGAGGCCGCCAGTTAGCTACCTCCGCCTTAAAATAATAAAACTGTTCGCTGACGAAGGAATGCGCGACGAGTGCGACAGTGTGTATCAGACAGACACGAGGGGAGAAGCGACAGATCACGCGTTTCAGCACTTTCGCGCCACTCTGGAAGAGAGGAAGAGAGGAAGAGAGAAAGAGAGAGAGGAAGGGCTCCAAAGTTGCCCATAAGTCGAGGAGGAGACTTTTTTTTTTTATTCACTTTTTTCTTCCATTTGGTACGCTTGTTTCATAACGAACAACACGTGAACGATAAATTTCTATTGAAGAGAGAGAGAGAGAGAGAAAAAGAGAATCTCGATACGATTACTGTGCATCCTACTACATCGGTATGCAGCGAACAGAACCGGATGAACAAATACGATTGGCGTGATACCAAGAGGTAATTTGATGGAAAAGAAGGGAAAACGTTTCCGCGTTATCCTTTGTTTTGCTTCGCTCTTTTCTCCTTTTTCCTTCACGTGTATTGGAAGGGTGAGATTTTTTTCGTCTTGAGCGTCTATGACAGGGACTTCAGTTGTTATCCTTTTGTTTTTAAATCTTTGATCTCTCCTTTTTCGAGTGATTAAAATTATCAGAAGCCAAAGGCTTTAACAACGAATGAGGAGTATGTAACAAATTATATAAAAATGCATTTTAAATAGATATCTTTTTTTTTTCAAATTCAATAAACATTGCCATCTTGTGACAATAATTTGAAAGAAATAATTTAAATGAAATAAAATTTTGTACAGAGTATCAAAGACCGACATTAGACTTATGGGCACCACTATTATTATTGAATATTATTATTGAATATATTGTAATACGTTATACTTTTTGAACTTATATCAAAGGAAAACATATTACCAAATGTTATATATATATATATATATTAATATTATAATATTAATATATCATATATCAAACATACTACCGAATATATTACACACAAACGAATCAAGAATGCATTTCATTTTTAGATATATCATTCAATTTATTGCAATGCCTACGTTCTCGGATTTCTAATAAGAAAATGCACACGACAAACTAAAAATACATTCACATTTAAATATACAGTATATTATTCAATACATTGTAATGTATTGCACCTCTAACAAGTAAACTAATTATTTTATTACTGATCATAAGACACGAATTAAATTAATATTGTTGAATTGCATATACCATACACTGTCACCCAAAAGGTTTGGATACAAAGTATAGAGATTTTATAGTGACAACAGAATTTCTAGAATCTCACTTTTACAGTCAATAATGATTTCTTTGTCCAGAGTATCGACCAGGACGTACTTATTTTTCGCTTTCACGATTAATCGAAAAATCCACGTGGACACGTCATTAGATCGGATCTGGGCATCGGTTGTAGGCTTGATTTCGTCGTATTGCGAAGACTCGACGGTCGACCTCCGGCTATCGAGGGTCTTGAAAGGATTCCTTTGAATCGAGTCACTGTCCGAGGGAACCGTTCGCGTCTGGTTTAGTCATTGCTCGGTGATCTATACGCCGTGTACACTATTTCAGGCTATTAGAATGATCTAGCAGAGGCGCAAGCTGATATAAATAAACGTGAAACGCGCAGAAATTAGACGAATAAAAGTTTGAACATAACCTCGGAGTATGGAATACCTGAACGTGGTAAAAATTATGATATTTACACTTACAATTGGATCATACTACTCGTTCACTTTGTGCAATTTTACTGTTTTATTTATTTATTTATGTATATTATGTATATATAGATATTTACCTATATATCTTTTAATAGGTAATACTTATATAATACCTATATATCCCTCTATATATATACATACTTATAATATATATAATATATATATAATATAAATTATATTTATAATTATATATATAATATTAATATAATAGGTATTATATAATATATTATATATATGTATATTTACCTATATATTTAATAAACAAAATTTAATAGACATTTCTGTATTTTCACGTTGACAATTCGAAAGTTAAAGAAACACAAGCTTTCGTAACAACAGACAATTAAGATCGAATATTGACATTAAAATCAAGACACTAAAATTCGAGAGAATTTATTAACTCTTTTAATTTGAGAATACCGAAGGCAATCAAAATTAAGACATAAAAATCTGACAGAACTCATCAACTGCGTTTATGAATTCTTCACTAACTGTACTAACATATCAAATCTGTTTCTTTGTTGCGTTCGCGAGGGAGTAAATCTACGTGCACAGCCGTGATCTACATATTGCACCACGACGTCAGCTTGTCTCTCTCTCTCTCTCTCTCTCTCTCTCTCTCTCTCTCTCTCTCTCTCTCTCTTCGAGCAGTGGGAAAAATTTCGCAAGAGTTGCAAGCCATACTTTCGTAGCAAGAGGTGAAATGAAAGTTTCGGAAAGCGAATCGGTCACGATTCGGCGATGCGGATGTAACGCGCCGGGGGAATTAAACGACGCACGCGTAATCCCTTGTCACCGGGATTCCCGGCTGAAACATTTTCATCCTCCGCTTCATTTCCAAGTCGAAGAGACAGACTGGCAAATGCAAAATCAGCTAAACCTCGTGCCATGTCGTTCCCAGCCCGGCTTCAACGTTGTGTAAAGTGATTCTTTTCGGACGAGAGGGAAGATAATTCTTTCTGCTCTGGATGATCTGTGACTCGGCGCGCAAAGTGCATAATTTTTATCCTTCCACACTCCTCCTCAGGTGTGTCGTTACCGCGAGCTTCCTTATCGTCGAACGAGAGGACGCAAACGTTGGAACATAAAATTCTTCTCTCGCGAAAAAGATATATCGATGGGATTGCTGGTACTACTTTAGAAGCACAATGGAATTTCAAGTTTATTGTTCACTTGGATTTATGCATTTGTATAATGTTAATATCCATGAATCGTGATGCTACCTGATTCAACGAAAGAGTCGAACGTCGAAGCGTTGAACGCTATAAACTGTCCCTTAACCTCTTGCGCTGGAATGCCACGCATGTCGAGAACTTTTTCTCCAAAAATTGCAATATCTTCTCAGTTTTAAGTATAGTTAAGTATAACCCGGGCAACGTAAATAATAAATTTATTACAGCTCAATAATTTCTAATCCATTGATAACATACCGACNCATACCGACGAGTTCAAAAACAAAGCAACGAATTATTGTATTTGGTCACTCGTTATGGTCCGCAATCAATTACCACCGCAAGGGGTTAACCTCTTGCACTGTAATGACGTGCCACGCACGTCGAGAATTTTTTTCCCAAAATTGCAATATCTTCTCAGTTTTAAGTATAGTTAAGTATAACCCGGGCAACGTAAATAATAAATTTATTACAGCTCAATAATTTCTAATCCATTGATAACATACCGACAAGTTCAAAAACAAAGCAACGAATTATTGTATTTGGTCACTCGTTATGGTCCGCAATCAATTACCAGCGCAAGGAGTTAGCCTACTGCGCTAGAATGCCACGCACGTCGAGAATTTTTTCTCCCAAAGTTGCAACATTTCCTCAGTTTTAAGTATATTTAAGTATAACCCGGGCAACATAAATAATAAATTTATTACAGCTCAATAATTTCTAATCCATTGATAGACGAGTCCGAAAGAAAAAGGAAGCGACGAATTATTGCATGCGGTTTCGGTCCACGAACCAGCCGCCAGTGCAAGTGAAAAAAGGGAGAGAAACTTGGTCTTTGACTGGTTGCCAGTGGATAGAGTCGGCGATTCCTAGCCGGTTGCCTATTCTTCTATAAAGAGGAGAGAAGAGAAGAAGAGCTCGTCTCAATCGACCTGCACCGTGAGGCCGCACTTAGGGCTGCGTCGATACGTTCGAAGGCACGCAGGCACACACGTGTGGTGCCCCTCTCCCTATCTCTCTCTCTCTCTCTCTGTCTCTCTTTCTTCCTCTCTACCGTGTACCACAGGAAAGAACAAAACCGAAAAGAAGAAGTGGAAGTTGAGAAAGCCTTGCCGGGGGCGGTCAGTGGCCTCTGCACCGGCTATCACGAGACGACAGAACTCGCCTTGAGCTCGGTTCTTTTACGCGCTTAGACGGCCCCGACCAGAGAATAATAATATGGAGAATCGGGTAGCCGAACGATGACTCGAACCACCGCGAAAGGGACAGTCATTTCTCACAGTTGGAACTTCTGCCTCCACTGAACGAGAGTTCTAACGAGAGTCGGACAGTCGGGAACGTATGAAAAATGAGCGCGTCAGAGTACGTCAGGAAAGTTGAGTACGAGTATCGTGTGGTACTCTGATAGATCATTTTGTTGATTTATTGAATAACCTCTGTGGATGTCAATTATAAAAGAAAGTTGGATCAATAAGGATCAGTATGGACATTGTGGGTCTTTGACAAATCGTTTTGTTGACTGATGGAGTAAACACATTTAACACACTGTAGATACATATTTGTGGATGTCGATTATGCGCTCTAACGAGAAAAACATAGAAAATATCTTGGGTTTTTAATAGACTGTTTTGTTGATTGAATAAATATTGATTAATAAACTGTGCACATTTGTGGATATCAATTGTGAAAAAAATGGTAATATTTCTTGGATTTTTATAATTGAAATTTTATTTATTACTTGTATTTAATTCACATTTCACGGGAGTAATTAAAAAAAAAAACATCTATATGTTTCGTTGCGTTTGCAACTATACACGTTTGCAGATATCAATAATAAAAAAAAGAATTGGACTGTTATGATCAGAATTTCATTTACTTGTACTTCATTCACACTTTCGTGGAAGTAATTTAAAAAAAAAAAATCTACATACTTTTAAGTCGTCTAAAACAGGCGACTCAAACAAGCGAAGCAATAATATTCGCCAGGGATTGGGAGGTCAAACAGACACCAAACTGATAGGAGAAGTTGGAAATTAGTAGCTATAGCAACAAAGTAAAATTCAGCCCTCCGTGATATACTATCTTCCCATCGTTTCGATCGATTTTTACCATCTGAACGAACAGTCACGTACGTACGTATATGCATTATAAACGATACCACGTTCTTGCTCTCCAGATGCAACACATTTTCATTCGTTTAACGACAAACGTGCCTACGTTTCCAGAAGTACCCACATAATCGTTTTCGTTCAATGGTACTCGATTTAGAATTTTATACAGTGACAAGCACGTAAAACAGACAAACACGCGCGAAACAATAGACAAAATATTTGCAAACTTTTCGTACGTATTTGATACCAAATATTTGCAAACTTTTCGTCTGTTGTTTGATATCAACAAACTGGTATGAAAGTGGAGGAAAATAGAAATTGCATCGATGTATCAAGTTAACACGCTCTTTAACACACGTGCATATCTACATATTTGCTTAAACATTCATAAGTGGACTATAAGCAGATATTTTATTTTTATTTAACTTTTGTTTCTATCTTCAATTATATATATTTAGATCATTTACTTTCGAAATGATTAAAATTATTAAAATTAATTAAATTTTTACTTATTTATTTTAAATAAATATATATATATATTATAT
This sequence comes from Frieseomelitta varia, assembly GCF_011392965.1. NCBI lineage: Eukaryota > Metazoa > Arthropoda > Insecta > Hymenoptera > Apidae > Frieseomelitta > Frieseomelitta varia. Next base: position 287,553 of record NW_025109973.1, read on the forward strand.
ATATAATAAATTTTACTTATTTATTTTAAATAAATATATATATTATATATATAATAAATTTTACTTATTTATATTTAAAAAAAATTCATTTTCATTACTTTAAACTCATGAACAATATTATTAATTTTTAATTATTACTAAAATATATTTTCAATTACAGCTCTGAAAGAAATTTCACTTAGCAAAACTAACGTAACGAAGCTTCAAAAGTGAAGTTAAATTTTCAGATTTCCAAGGTTTATTTCATTCAACTTTCTTCGTACGTCTTAATCGTCTTAAAAATTTCTATTCTGAACTCCGTCGTACGTACACGCTGTCTATTCTATCTCCCTAACAATATTTTAATTCTAATTGTTTGATAATACGTAAGTTGGCGTTAAACGGCGCATCGCGAAGCGGATCGCGAGCGTTACGCAAGCGAGGGGGGCAAGTTATGGAAACTGGTAATAAGCCCAGTTTGCCAGTCGCGAGTGAAGATCTCACCTCGTTCCCATTGGAAACGTTTCCGTACGAAGATATGAGAAAAGTTGCTGAACGGAACAACAAACGTTTGTCTTCCGAAGACAACGAGCAGGCGAGCACACACGTCCGTGACGTGTCCCAGAATTCGTTTTTGGGTCGCGTGTTTGATCCACCGCGTGGATGAACCCTTCATCACCCGCCTCATCTTCTCCCATTGTGAATGGAAGGAGAAGAAGAAGAAGAAGAACAGAGAAGAACCTCGAATCAAAGGCGACTCTCGCGATCGATCTGCATCAGCATCGTGCACGCACACGGCAGAGATCTAACGAGAGTGCAATCGGAAGACGGAAAAGTTGGTCGTTTCAGAAAGAAAGAGGAAGGAGGAGGAACGAATTGGCCCGCTGGGCGGACAGAGATGACGATAATGAAGATGATGCGGTGAAGAAATGAAAGGAGAAGGAGGAGAGGAAGGGGGAGAGACATCCGGTGGACGGGCAAGGGCATTCATACACGTACTCTTCGTCCCCGCGGGGCAAGAGCAACGCGCTACACGTGGAAAAAGAGCCTAAGGATTCTCCGTACGCTTGGCGAACAGCCGCTGAAGACCATCTAGGCCTTTCCGATCTTTAACCTCTTTCACAAGGTATCATCTATGGTCTCGTGACCACGACACGACGTTTTTCTCTACTCGACAGTTTCGTCGAATATCTGGCGACCTCTTTTCTCGAATTTTTGCCATTTGTTTTAAAATTGTAAGTTTGAGGGATTATTGAATGAAGAGACTGCAAAGCATCGGTCTGTTGATGGATAAAATCTCTTACATCTTCTGAGCCTCGTTGGCCAACAAAAATTTGTCGAGTAATTTATATATATTTTTTTTATCAGTTAATCAATGTAACTTATATGTTATTTCTGGAGGATGTTGAAACAATTTTTATAGTGAAAGAATACGTTGATTAAAAAAATATGTTTGTATTAATTAAGAAACACGTGAAAGTTTTTAATGAGAACATTCAATGAGAGCTTGTTTTTTAGATCAATCCATCAAAATCTGGTTCGATAGTGGCAATACGAAGAGTATTTTCAAGATGCTCGTCCTTATTTTCTTTTCTGTGTGTTTCATATAGGGGGAAAAAATCTGCTCGTAAATATAATATAATATAATATAAATATAAGATATATATATAATTATAATATTAATAATATATAATGTAAGGGATAAATATAATAATATAAATATAAAAGATATCACAAACATTCATGATGTTAAAATTAGAAAAATGATAAAATTCTTATTCAATTATTCCAATTTTGGCTATAAAGCGCATTAATAGGATCTAAGGGTCATACTTTAATACTTTACACAATAAAATACGATAAATATACGAGTAGATAGTAAAAATAGAAATTGTCCCAAGTATTATAACTTTCTTTCTTGATTCAAGGTCCAAGACTTCTTGAATTGCTCGCGAAAGTGTTTGACCATTTTGTAAATTAACTTCTGCGTCTTAAGGTGACGCAGCGATAGGAAGCAGTTAGATCAATAAAAGGGTGCAATTGTCGAGTGGCCAGTAGCCCAAGTACATACACAACGCAGCCAATTTATCTATTATAAAACGCAGCCACTTTCTCTATCTGTTTGTGCGTGTGATCAATTGGAAAATGAAGACTTTTAGACGACGAAAATGGCGTCATCGCAATACATTGCGATCAGAGTTGCAATTACTTTACAATATTATTCGTTATAATATCATTTTACAATATTATCAGTTACAATTATTTTACAATATAATTTATATATTCAATATTTTATGTTTTCAATATTTTTAATAGCCGAGCAAGGCTATCGATACATTCACATCGTATTTCATTTGAACATCAATGCAATTTGAATATCGTACCCACTTATCGCCAATTTCCTCGCTTAGCCACCGGCTTCTTGCCATTTTCAATCATAAAACTCGTGCAACGACGACAATCTTCTTGCAATTTGCTCGAAATTTTTCAACGGAAGACAGAAAGTAAAAAAAGCTGCCGTTACAAAGCCGTGTTGAGACAAGTATAATTGCCATTTTCACGAACGATATCAAACGATCTACATATACGTACGTACATACTTCGCTCTGAAAACGTTCGTTTCGCGAGCCCACCGCCGGTAATGACTTCCTGCTTTCGTAATGCAAACGATCCGCCCGCGATCGACGATACGAAAGCGAAGTTGCACGACACTCACCCCTTCTCCTTTCCCCGACAACGATTAAATTATTATCATTACGACGGAGAAAGAGAGAGAGAGAGAGAGAGAGAGAGAGAGAGAGGAGAAAGGATGGTTGCAAGTAATATGGCGGGGTATCGGGTTCGGTGGATCGACAGGAAGAGAAGATTTCTCGTGTTTCCAGGTCGTTGCGGCCGCTGGGGTACCGGGTGCTTCAGAATTCTGGGATCAACCACTTGCCCTGGCAAACTGATTGCGGACCATAACGAGTGACTAAAACCCGTATACAATAATTCGTCGTTTTCTTTCTCTTTTGAACTCGCCAATATATAATATCACTGGATAGGAATTATTGAGAAGTAACAAATTTCTTATTTGTTTTGCCTAGGTTATAGTTGAATATACTTAAAACTGCGGAAATATTGCAATTTTAGGGGAAGAAAATTCTCGACGTGCGTGGCACGTCATTCTAGCGCAAGAGGTTAACCACTTTAATTGATTGCGGACCATAACAGGTGACCAAATACAATAATTCGTCGCTTTCTTTTTCTTTTGAACCAGTATGATATCACTGAATAGAAATTATTGAGAAGTAACAAATTTATTATTTGTTTTGCCTGGGTTATACTTGAATATACTTAAAACTGTGGGAATATTGCAATTTTAGGGGAAAAAAATTCTCGACGTGCGTGGCACGTCATTCTAGCGCAAGAGGTTAACCACTTTAATTGATTGCGGACCACAACGAGTGACCAAATACAATAATTCGTCGCTTTCTTTTTCTTTCGAACTCACCAATATGATATCACTGGATAGAAATTATTGAGAAGTAACAAATATATTATTTGTTTTGCCTGGGTTATACTTGAATGTACTTAAAACTGCGGAAATATTGCAATTTTAGGACAAAAAATTCTTGACGTCATTCCAGCGTAAGGAGGTTAACCCTCGACTAACGTAGGCATTGATGAGATTTACGACTATTTGTGTGTGTGTACCTATTGTCGAAACTCACAACTCATTACTGTAGAGAACAGAGAATTTTAAGCGTAATTGAAGAATTACGTATGTATTGTATTAAATGTACACTGGCCCACAAGACTTTAAAACTGATAAAAGTGATAAAAGTAGACACGTGGAATGTGTCTAGGATGGTATCCTCCATTATAAGTATAGAAATTACTAATAATCGTGAAACGTCCAGTATATATATATATATATATGTACGCATCTACAGATAAAAAGACCACGTTCAACAACCTGTGCCTGTGTAGAAGCTAACTGTTCAGTGTAGGTAGCGCATAATGCCAAGAAAGGTATCTATCACTGGCGTCAGCTTAAACCGTAGCACAATAGAGGACAAGGGCCTTTACCTGGTCCTCGAGCCACCAGCTTTCCCTTCCTTCGTCTATTGGCCTCTGTTCCACACTCTACCATTTTCTATACCTGCTCGCCTTCACCAGGTACTTATCTGCCCTTTTTCCCTGGCAAGGCATATATTCGCCATCAAAATTTTTTTTTTTCAAATTCATTTTATTTAATCTATTTTTAAAATTTATTTTGTTTCGAATTAATTTTTAAATTTCTTTTGTTTTTTTTTCTCATTCGTCCTTTTCGTTCGAAGGATCGTCAGTCTTTTAACCTCTAGAATGAGGTTAAAAGACTTCTCATGTGCCACGCACGCCGAGAATTTCTTATTCCAAAATTGTAATATTTTCTCAGTTTTAAGTATATTTAAGTAAAATAGGCAAAAGCAAATAATAAATTTGTTACTTCTCAATAATTTCTATCCAGCGACGAATTATTGTACACGGGTTATGGTCACTCGTTACGGTCCGCAATCAGTTGCCAGCGCAAACGGTTAAGTCCCGATTCGCTGACTGCCGCGTGTTCTCTCCGCCCTGAGGATCGTTCGCCAATTCACCCCTACGCCAGAATGCACTCGCATTGCCCTTTACTCGGCTGCATCGCGTCAGCTCCGAGTTGTCGACCTGGAAACGCGAAAACACACGACTCGTCTTCCTCGCGACGACGGAACAATGCGAAATTTTCACGTACAATTTTCAATTCAAATTTCCGCGGAGCCTCTATGGAAAGCTGTGCACACGCTCGAGCGTGCACTCCGGGCTTTTTTAAATCGGTGCCATCGCCCCGTTGTTCCGTCGTGTCGAGATGGCGTGTGTCGGGTGGTGAAAAACGACGAAGGGGTCGTAGAATAGTCCTCTGCTCTTTCAATGATTATTAGACACGGTGGACGGAGGTGCTTTTTATCAGCACTTAGATATATTAATCTGTCCGACCGGGGGAAACGATCGTCACTCGGATACGTGCACTCTTTGAGTGGTTTCTTTGTTCTCGTTTCTTTTTTTTCATTTTTTTTTTTTTTTTTTTTCTTTTTTTTTTATTTTTTTTTTTTTTACTTATTTTTCTGTTCCCTTGAAATGCACAATTTGAATTATTTTTGGAATTTTTAAAATGCCACTGAAAAATTATCGTGAAAAAGAAACGGTGGAATATACGGAATCGGAACGCATCCCCACAGCAGAAAAACGAAACAAAATGCAGTACAAGATGGCTGCGTTTGGGTGTTGTGGCTACTGATTTGTGTAAGAATATTCCGTAGTGTTCAATGATTAATTCGTAGTGATTTAATAAATATTTGTCGGTACAAATTACGATTGTGTATAATGCGTACATGCGTAAGGCAGTTGTGTTAGAAGGGACAATGCGAGCACGTCGTTGAAATATTAATCACGGGTGAGTTTGTCTTAAAATTTTATGGCTTTATTTTAATAATTGCCCCAGAATAAGGTGCGATGTGACAAAAAATTCTATTGAGTAATCTAACAAAACCATATTTAACAATTAATTAACTGTTTGAACATTACTTATTCCTTTTTATATTTTCTGCATACATGGCGAAATTCTGTAAATACCTGAATCTTTTTTTCTCCGTGTATTTTCATATTATACACGTCGATGAGTACAGCTACAATGTCCATTGCTCCTTGGTATGCTTTAATTGCATTATAACGACGATAAAGTGTTTCGATTTATGTATAAAACTTATCTTATTCCGATTATACCGCTTTCACCGTGACTTAAGACCATTTAAAGGAGTAGAAATATATTGTAATTGTTAGAGTGTTAAAATAGGTTAATAAAGAAAAATGAATTGAATAATTGAAACAGTATGAGTCTTTTTGAACTATTGAGTAATGAAATGGTTGATTTTTTTCAGGATTTTGTATATTTTATATATATATATATATGTGTACATATATATATGTACATATATAAAATGATTTTAAGTAGTATAATATTCATTAATTTTATTTAAGTTATATAAATTTATACTTTGTGATAACATGAATTGATGGATATAATTTTGCAAATAAATACTTAATAATTATATTATATTCTTTTTGTAGCACATTTTCATTTGTAGTTTGTAGTTTAGAAATATTTCAGTTGTATTTATAAAAAAGTTGCTAAAGCTGTTAGGATGGCAGGTTTATAGGAAAATAAGTGATGTTACATTTAAAAATTTACTTAAATCTTAAGAGGATTGTTTATATAACTTAATATTATTCGAATAAGAAAGATTATACAGAATAAAATATAATGTCATAATAACTGACATCATAGTGGAAAAAAAAGGGTCAATTAGTAACAAAAAAGGAAGCATGTTAGCAGTATTTTTTCTTAAGCAGTTATTATAAATATACTGATAGAATATAACTATATAGTTCAGGGGGTGGATGATAGGAATTTACTGAAAATCCAAGATAGAAGCCACTTGAAACACTGGAGAAAGACGGTGGAGCTTCGGAGGAGGAGGAGATGTCTGCCGGCACCCAGGGCGAGATTCGGGTTGGCCCTTCGCACCAGGTTTGCCATATACCTTGAAAACCTTTTTTGCTACGTAGCTATATTGCACAATGTACCTAACTCAAGGCTTGTTCTCCTGAAATATATATATTCTGAATGTATAGATAAGGCAGTTCATCATTGAAACGCCAGGTAATTGTGATATCATTTTTTTCACAATACTTAATACATTCAATGGTAATTGCTCCTCATTTATGTATTTCACTCTTTCTTTATATGTAACTAAAATCAGGGCAATTATTTGTTACCCACTCGTTAAATATTTAAATATTATGCAAAAGTTATCAAAGGATTTATAACTTTAAATAAAAATATTTACTAATGATAACATACTACTAAAAGTGTGAATTAGAAAAGACAAAAACAATTAATGTTTAAATTAATAATTATTCATTAATGTAAGATGTATAAATATATTTAGAAGTATATATGTAAGATATATAGATAAGGTATATTTATTTGATATTTAAAAAATTTTTAAGTTTCTAAAATAAAATATATGTATATATCAAGTATCATTAATAATTCATAAATACTGCTTATAAATATATTATAAACATTTAAATACCTAATTAGTTTATATATCTTTAGAAAAAAAATAAAAATATACTAGTTCTGTAAGAATTTATAGTTATTTTGCAGTGCTATTTAGTATAATTATTTTTTCAAGAATTGTTGAGAAAGGGCATGCACTTAGTTACAAGGTTAAAGTACCAATATCTTATTGCAATATCAATATATTTTTAGTATTTGAAATTCATATTTACTGCAAAAATTTTGATTCAGAAGTTACAATCTTCACAATTATTATACAAAACGGAAAGAGAAATTGTGGTATTGAACTTTAAATAATGCAAATACTTATTCCTTAAATAGCTTGTTGTATGCCGATGGTTCAAATAACAATGATAGTTATTCTTTAAGTCTTACTTACTTAATAGTACAGCCACATCACTCAAATCGCAAATACTATCCCTGAGATTGCTGCTATTGCTGGAAGACCCTAAATATGATGAAAGTTATTATGATGAAGCACTCTAACAATAATGCTATAGGATAATATTGTGTAAGTGTAAGATTAACTTTACAGTGGTTTTCAGTCACGGTGAAATTATAAAATATTTTACTTTTATGTAATAACCCATTGGTTACTTGAACCATCTTTGAAACATTGAAGTTAAGAACTATGTAAAGAATTATTAAATATTCATTTTTTACATTTTGTTCTCATCTTGAAAATGTTCTCATCTTGTTATATTTGTATGTGAAATAATAGTTTTTCATTCATTAGCTATAATTTTCTTGATTAATATTCGTCTACTTACACCAGAAAATAGATCATGTGAATGTGCTTTTTGTTCGAGTGCAGATTAACTTGTAGTTTTAATATGACTGTTGTTAAATGTTATCAAGTCTTAACACGTGTATATAATAATTTCATGTTCATATATATATACGTATATTTATGACCATTAGTTTGTATACAAATATGAAAGTACTCACGCTACTTCTCGTACCAGTATTATAACAAATGGAACAGAATGGAAAAAAATTATACTGGCTCGTGTAGTTTCGAAAAGCAAGCCGGAGTATAGGTGCGTACAACTAACTCGCTTTGGCATTGGTGCTAACCACGCACAATCCCGAATTTTGGGTACAGGAATTGGTTTCTTGTCAGGCCCGTTTGCCTGAGTATCGGCCGGGTATACCTCCGGGAGAGCTGCTTCCTGATCCAGAGTTTTCCAAAGAACGAGAGGAGCTAAGATGGATTCCAGCTATGGCATTAGACGGGGATCTTCTGATGTATTTAAGGGCAGCTCGATCTATGGCTGCGTTTGCTGGTATGTGTGATGGAGGATCCCCGGATGACGGTTGTGTGGCTGCTTCCCGTGACGACACGACTATCAATGCCCTGGATATTTTACACGATTCTGGCTATGATCCAGGAAGAGCATTGCAAGCTTTGGTTAAATGTCCTGTACCTAAAGGCATCGATAAAAAATGGTCCGAGGAGGAAACTGTAAGTAAAAGTTGCAAAATTTGGAAAATTTATTAAATAGCTTTCACATATTTTTTTATCACAATGTACACATACACCTTGTACGTACATGATTTTATAACTGAAAAAGAAAGACCAGACTTAAATTAATTAATTATCGATCTGTCCTGTAGAAACGCTTCGTCAAAGGACTTCGACAATTTGGGAAAAATTTCTCAAGGATTAGAAAGGATCTCTTACCTCATAAAGACACGGTAACAAAATCTACAAGAGAGTAAAGGATTGGAAGAGTAGATAGCAAAGCTTCTTTTTTTCCCCCCTTTATTTTTAGCCGGAATTGGTTGAATTCTACTATTTATGGAAGAAAACACCAGGGGCGAATAATAACCGACCTCATCGAAGAAGACGACAAGGCTCACTTAGGAGGATTCGTAATACGCGGAACTCGCGTGCTGGTACTCCTAAAGAGGAGGTACCAACTGCGCCTAAAGATACTCCGCCAACTAGCGTCAATCAAAAGGAGCCTGTTTCAGAACCGGAAACTATACCTGTTGGAACACCCGCCAGCAATAATCCTGGTGGAGAAATTAGTTCCGTGACAGAAGACGATAACTCAGAAGAGGATAGTGACTCCAGAGATACAAATACTAACGGGGCAACGCATGCATGCCACCATTGTTTTTCGTCTAATTCGAAGGATTATCAGGTAGCTGGCAAAGATAGGTTATTGCTTTGTACGGAATGCAGAACACATTTGAAGAAGACGGGAGAATTACCGCCTGCACCACCGTATCTATTCCGCCCTGTGCCTGCGGAATCACCAGATAGCCCAGGGAGAATGCGTACAAGAAACAAGGCCAAAGAAACGCCTAGACCTGCAAGACCTCGACGTACAGGTGGAACGGATACTCCAGACCAAGAAAAACAACAGCAACAGCAACAAACGCCAGATAAGAGTAAAAAGAAATCTAGTAAACCAGAGACACCAAAGAAAGGTCAGAAACGACCTCAAGCGGATGAAGTAGATGAAGATAAAGAATCTCAGAAGCGGAAACGTCCTGGTGAACGTCCTGAGAGTCCCTCGGAATCTCTCACAACTGATAGCAACTCTCTCATGGATGAACCTGAGAGAGAAGGAGAAGGTGATACGAATGAAAATCAACCTACTCCGGTTACAGTGCCAACTGAGGAGCCTGTTAGTCCAGCAGTAACTACACCAGAGGAGCCTTCTGAACCAACTCCAGTTTCTACCCCCGTACCAACACCTATACAGACATTACCAATTTCTGTTCCTGTTATCCATACTCTAGAAAAGAAACCATTATTAGAAGAACCAGTAGAAACAAAGGATCAAACAGAAGATGTACCTTTAGCTATGAATCAGCCATTGAAGTTGGAACCTATGCCGATAGAACCAGTCATGTCGCCATCTAACGAAGATATGAAAGAGTCCGAACAGCAGCTAAACTTAACTACGTCGCAGTCGTTAAATATGAATGATATGAGTCAAAATATGCCTCGTAATTTGTCACAGTCGATACAGAACAGTGGTATTTGTGCGTCGACTGGTTCACAAGGCATACAAAATTCACAGATCATGTCACCAACGCACCAAGGACTGCCACTTAATATGCAATATACATCTAATGTTCCTCCTGTTCAGAATGTACCGCAAAACTTATCGCAGAGTATGCAAATGCCGCCGAATATTCCGCAGAATATGTCGAACGCGCAAAACATGGGACCAACGCAAAATCTTCGAACACACGGTGAAAATCTATCAAGTACTCAAAATATGCCTCAAAACATACCGGGACCACCATTAAACCTCAATATCTCCCAAAACATACCAACAAACATGACACAGATGCCTCAGATGCCGAGTTCGCCGCAACCACTTGGCTTAACCGTGATGTCTACTGAAAACAGAATATCCGAACGAATTTCCGACGAGAGATTACCTTCAGAACGAATTAGAGATAATAGGATACCTGATAGAATATCTGAAAGGATACCAGAAAGATCAGAAAATAATGAATCTGAGCGAAACGAGTCGAGCAATCTGTTCCAACCTATTCAGTCAAGTGGAATGTTGTCCATGGAAAAACCCTCTTCGATTTACAATTTGGCTAGCACGCCACCAATGGAACCTCAAAATTTAAAAATTAAACAAGAGATCATTCCTCCTGAACCGGATCCTCTTCAAAGTTTAAAAGAAGTCAAAGTTCCTGGTTTTCAGTCTGGTTTTCCTGGTCCGAGTTTAGAGAATATTAAGAAAGATCCAGATAGTTCCAGTAAACCACCAACACCAAGCAAACACTCCATACCAAGTAATCAACCTGTTGCTCAAGTACAATCTGTGGCAGCTTCTCCAACGCCGACTCTTCCACCACCACCTACTTCTATTCCTCAGCCTGTAATGCATCCAGCCCAACAACCGAGTCCTCATATGGCTCATCCATTCCACCCACACCATCCTTTGATGCATCACTCATTATTTACCGCAATGCATCCATACCATCCTCATGCTTATCCAGGTTATGCTCCAGTTGGAGCTTATCCTTCGTTCCCACCATATCCTTATGGTCCAGTTCCCCATGCAATTCCGCCTCCATCTCCACAGAGGAGTCAAGAAAGTACAACAATGATGACAGCGCATCATTCAAGCACGAGTTCCAGTGTGACAACAAGAGAAGAAGGAGAGAATCTCATTGCTACACATCATCACTCATCTACAATGCATCAAGCCACAGCGTTGCACCATGATAAACTGTTAACCATTTCTTCTCATAGTTCTCATAGTCATTCTTCGTCGCATAGTTCACATAATACTCAGCGCAAGCCACTAGTATCAGCCACGAGTCTAACATCCAGTAGTTCAGCGCATCATCACCATAGACCACCGCAATCCCAACCTTCAGTCGCTCCAGAACCTAAAATAGAACCTGATTTGGTAGAACAAGAACAAGAAGAGCTACCAAGTCCACGGGGTCCATCTCCAGAACCTCGAATCGAAGATTCTGAATGTCATAGATCACAGTCCGCTATTTTCTTACGACATTGGAATCGTGGTGAGAACAATTCCTGCACCAGAACAGATCTAATGTTCAAACCTGTCCCAGATTCAAAGTTAGCAAGAAAACGAGAGGAAAGGTCGAGAAAGCAAGCTGAGAGGGAAAGAGAGGAACGTGATAGAGTTGCAGCGCAACAAGCTAGGAAAATGACCACGCCTGAGAAGCAACCAGAAACATGTAAGCCGCCTAGTCGAGGACCTCTTGAGCCTGTTGTATCTCCTTATGATAGATACGCCGCAAGACCGGGATCCTATGCAGATACCCCTGCTTTGAGACAATTGTCCGAATACGCCCGACCACATGCTGCATTCTCACCTGCCAGGCATCCAGCGCCACCAGATCCGATGTTGCATTATATGTATAGCCCTGCTGCCCGAGAACGCTTAGAATTGGAACATTTAGAACGTGAAAAAAGGGAACGAGAGATTAGAGAGTTACGTGAACGAGAATTAAACGATCGACTGAAAGAAGAACTTCTAAAGGGAACACCTAGACCAATGCCAGCACCAGTGGATCCACATTGGCTAGAAATTCATCGACGTTACGCAGCTGCAGGACTTGCTCCTGGACCGTCGGGACCTCCTCAGGCTTTACACCAATTTGGTCTCTACGGAGCTCCACCTGGACCCAGTCAGTTGGAAAGAGAACGTTTAGAAAGACTAGGTAACATTAACTCTCTATCAGTAAGAGCCTATCATTTCCCCCAAAATGTGTATTTTTTTCTCGCATATTGGATTGAACGCAAAATTAGCTATGAATGAGTGATTTTAGGATTTCTCAATCCGGGTTGTTGCTGATCAGGGTTTCAGATGTAAGGTGTAACATTTCCAAACGTTGTTTCAATATTCTTATTGCATTACAGCTAACATTGTATGATATCAAGCTTGAATCGATAATTGCAAGTTGAAATTATCAATATTAAGGAAAATGAAGTTAGATCAATTATCATATTTCGAATTCTATTCCTAATTATGTTCCTCCAATTCCTAATATAGATAACTAGATACAGCTCGCATCTGAGAGTCTTGAACAGCGATTATGATTTTGATTTGATTAAAAGATTTGACCGAATTTAGGATCTAAATCAGCATTGCTCAAATATTAATCTTAAAACTTGTGAAATTCATTTTGTACTAATGATTATTCTTTTTCTAAAATAAAACTAAATTATAGTAAATAAAATTATTCAATTGACAATGCCGATTTAGGAGTAAAGCGAGACAATAGTTGTTTTCAAATGTTAGCTGCCTCTTGTATTTGTCATAATTGTCAAAGTAATGATGTAAGTTATTAATCGAAAATGTCGAAGATCTAACAGAAGATTGCCGCAAAAAGAAAAAGAAATATCAGAAAAAATTCATTGGGAAAACTATTACGTAGCTGGTTAGAATTAAGAGTACGACTGGAATAGTATGTTTGATCGAGGCGCTGTCGGGTTTAGGGATACCGACTGCAGCCGGCGGGGGGCCAGCGAGTGCAGGAGCTGGCCATCCCGTGGCGGCTCATCACCACGGCCAGCTGGACGAGCGACTGGCTCTAGCTGCTGACCCGATGGTCCGGTTGCAGATGGCTGGCATTTCGCCCGAGTATCATGCTCACACTCACGCGCATACGCATGCGCATACGCACTTACACTTACATCCGGGACAGCAGCAGGCCCAGCAACAGGCTCAGCAACAGCAGGAAGCGGCTGCGGCTGCAGCTGGATTCCCCCTGCCTGGTAGGTCTTATTAATCAGGATGTTTGAGTACGCTCCCGCACGATGATCGCTCCTTTCACTGACTATCTGTATAATTGTAAGATCAATAAGAATTTCTTTTGTATGTAATAAGTATATCATAATTTTCCTTTTGATTAAGAGAATAGATATTAAACTTTTTTAATTTCGCTTTAATTTGATAAGTAGATTATAGACGTTTATGTATTCATAGAAAATTTAAAGATAACTATAAATTTATAGAAATACCTATAAATTTATATTTGCATATTATATTTTATTTTATTTCATATTAGGAACTGGAAAAAAACTTTCTATACGTTTTATTTCCTTAGATGTATTTATAAAAATATAAATTTATATAAATATCTCTAGTTTACTAATAAGATTTCCATTTAAAAACGTTAACGAAAATTTAATTGTAATTTAACTTTTTATTAATATGATTGTAAATCTAAATTTAAATATGAATTAATACAATGAAGAGCATAGCTGAACACATAATGATGAAAAATTGTGGATACTTTAAATTGTTATGATTTTGTGCAACAATCTACTTGGTCTCATTTAAAGCACAAAGCTTTTTAGATTCCTTTTTTCCAAAGATATTTTTACATTATATAACGAATGGGAAAGTAAGTACTTTTATTCTTCAAAATTGTAAATATTCGAATATCTTTAAAAACATTGAAAAAATTTTTTGTAACTTGAACCACCACGGTTTTAAAAATTGAAATTTTCTTTTTATAACGATTTCTTAAACTTACTATACAATAGTTTCGCGTCATTTTATTGAACTTCGAACATTAGTGTTAGGATCGTATAACCTTAATGTTCAAAATTCAATAAATGATGAAAAAAATTCAATGTTTTTACATACGTGTGAATTTTTACAATTTTTTTTTTTTAAGAAAAACATTTTTCCATTTGGTATATGATATTAAAATAGTTTGAAAAAAAACGAGCTCAGTTAAAACGGAAGCTTTATATTTTAAAATAAGATGAAATAGATTTTATGATTATTGAAGAAAATATGATTTTTTTACAAACTTATAACAGTTTAAATTATCGATAAATTTTCACTTAAATTAGTTGCTCCACGAAATTAAATTACTGACTCCACGAAAACAGTTTATATCTACTAGAATAATATTACGATTGTAGCAAGATCATAAAATTTTTTTGGAGAAGTCAAAACATCCTACAAAACACATATTTTGCTAAAAACATTATTTATGTTAAAATTTCATGTGTGTGTTCAGTTTACTCATCACTGTGTATAAAAGAGAGTTACAGTTCAATTTCTAATGTAAAATTGCACTTTGCAAGATTTTTTTTTTATTATTATATATACAAAATAAACGAGTCTGTGATCGGAAAAGTGGTCAGTTGCGTGTAAGCGTACCGTAACGTACTTTTCACTTAATCAGTTTAATATTAGTGATTCTAACTTAAACGAGAAGCATTCTAACTGTCACCAATAACTTACCTTTTAAAAAAATAAATAGAAATAAATATAAATTTTTCTCTGCGGCAAATTTTTTTTTGCATTTTTCTGTCGCTTTTCTCGTTATACCATGTTACATTAACTTGGCATCAGAGCTTTTTGATCATCGAGTGCAGCTTCTGAGTGAAGGTACGATCCATCAATAAAGATTCTATGAGTTTTTAATAACGCGAATTACCTTTAAGTAAACTGCAATGATTGTATGCGTGATATATGCGTGAATGGAAACAACATAATATATCTGTACTGCACAAATATTTCCATACGATATTTATTATTCATTTATGAAAATGTTTTTAAAAGTTGCATATCACTAACATAATTTATCAACATTACTTTTTATTATATTATCTTATTGTATCGTCCCATTAATATAGCGAAGATTTCATTAATATCGTTTATTACTATATTAAGTTAAAAATTATTCAAAATCAATTGGTCAATCAGGATCATTTAAGATATAATAATTATGCAAGTATGACGATTGCGTTAACTCTTGGAATGCAAGAAGTAACGTAATTTTAATCCTAGAAAATAACTTTTTGTTATATTTATTTTTATTATTCATAAATTAAAACTTATTAATTAATTTATTTATTTATTTTTTCATCATAAGAGATAGTAATAATATTGCAAGAATTGAATGCAAGATGAAAATAGAAATTAATTCTAGCCTAGGATTAATCTAGGATTGATTTGATTCTATCTAATTAATTTTAGATAGAAAGTAGGAAAAAAAGAAATTTAAATTACAATGCAGCGGCATACGAAAGTAAAAATATCGTTCAACAAATCTCACGCTTGTTTATTTGACCATAAATTCTCATCATGCATGATTGTTTATCTATAAGTTCTCTTAAGCTTTTATTTATCTTATAAAAACAACGCAATTATATTGTACAATTTACTAATGTTTTCTATATGTATAGCGGCAGCTGGTGCAAATTATCCTCGACCAGGCTTAATGCCCCGTGATCCAGCACTGGCTCTTCATCCCGCGGAACTTCTTGGAAGACCATACGCAGATATGGCAGCGCATCACGAGCAATTACAGCGTCATCTAATGATGGAACGTGATCGATTCCCTCCTCATGCATCGCTTGTTGCACATCACGAGGAATATTTAAGGTTCGTCCTTTGAAATCCATAACAAAGCTATACAATTATACCTATGCTTGATTTAGACGACTAGTGTATCGGACTAACAAAAGGTGTTTTTTAGACAACAGCGCGAACGTGAGCTTAAAGTTCGCGCACTGGAAGAAGCTGCACGTGGATCACGCCCTTAAGTGTAATTGTATTTATATATTCTAATGATTATTCTTTATAATTAGGGACGCGACGATCCTCGTTAGATGTAATTAACGAGTACTCGTCAGGCGGTGGTCAACTATGAGACACTGTGCATTCAAATTGACAAAAAAGAAAAACAGGAAAAAAAGATATAAGGATAAGATAAAGAAAAAAAAAAAAAGAAAGGATCTGCTCAAGATCGTTGACCTTACGTTTATGATCAAAAATTATTTTTACGGTTTCTCTTCAGAGTTAACTAATTATCAAGAATACAAAAATGTAAGGATTGTTACGATGTATAACATTTTAGTGTAAATATGACACAATTTAAAATATAATGCTAGTTTGACCTAGCACCATAGAGGATTGAAATATATATATATAAAACTACCGCTTGACGTGTAAATTTGTTTGAAATTTCTCTCTCTCTCTCTCTCTCTCTCTCTCTATATATATATATATATATATATATATATATATATATATATATATATATATATNTCTCTCTCTCTCTCTCTCTCTCTCTCTATATATATATATATATATATATATATATATATATATATATATTTATATGTATATGTATATGTATATGTATATGTATATATATATTATCAATTTCACGATATTACCATATGCTCAAACGAAATTCGTTTCTGTTTGATTTCATTTTTCACAGTGGTGATAATACCAAAGTGTTCAGAAGAGAAGTGGTTCACCGTGTTTCTTTTTCTTTTTCCTTTTTTAGCTCTTTCATGCTTATATGCAGGAAAGTATATCGTTCTCTATTTGTTTTATAACACGCAATTATATATCGATGAACACGAATCGTGTCTTTGAAATGAATAATAATTTTTAGTAATCTTTAGAATAGCTTTCCAAACATATTTAACTGTCTGTACTTCATGAAATAATTCATGAACGATTTCTTCACAGACTTTCCGTGTTTTAGCGTATCATAAGATGTAACTTAAGTTTTAAATAATTATTGTAATTTTTGTGTCAGATAATTTGTATATTTTCTATATGTATCCTTTTAATATTGTACTCCGAAGACCACGAGTGTTTGATACTAATTCGATTGAGCGGTTGATAAGTAATTAAAAAAATAAAACAAAAAAAATGACAAAAAAGTAAACTTTGTAACAAGTGACCAAAGCTAAAAAAAATTTATAAGTGAAAAAAAAATGATGTAAGTGAATGCATAATCTTCCATGATGGCGCGCTCCGCAGTGCTCATAGAAATAGTCTGTATGGTACTGGAAATTGATACGTTTTTTCGATAAATAAGAGAAGAGTAAATGCATAAAAAAATTATTCTGATGACCATTCAAACATGTAAATTTTCTGCTATATAATTAATTCAATGTAATCTAGTTATTTAATTAAGTAAAATATTTCATAGGAACATCTCCATCGTATCTTTTTTCTGTAATCTATTCACAAACAAATGTTTAACATGATTTTTAAAATGGAAAAATATGATTCAGACGTCAAATGATCAATGTATTACGTTTATTTGCATCTTTTTCGAAAGCATTTTTTTTTTATCATCATATACTTTTTTTTTATCATCATATACTTTTTTTCTTTTCTTTCTTTCTTTCTTTCTTTCTTTCTTCATTAATCTGTTGCTAAAGAAAATTTTTATGTAATCAGAAGATCGAATCAGTGTACTATTTCTTACTGCCAATTTGTCTATCATTGAATTCTTCAGATAGGAAAAGAATGCCTGTCATATAAAATATATCTTTTTATGTTATTTTTCAACGCTGTAATATTCAACGAATTTATAAAAAAAGTCAGAAACTAACATAAGACTTACTAATTGGTTTCACACATGGTATTTGTTTTCCTCGTTCTTTCTACCAGTTGTCGCTTGGTTTTTATTGACCGTAATGTGAAATACAGCTTCCGACCACTTTACACGAGTCATCACATTTATGAATACTTCTATGTTGTGTCTAAAGGGAAATGTGTTACGTTAACTACTAATTGTAAAAAACTATTTCCTATGTTATAAAGGGACAAACTATCCAATGAATATTTGGAGAAATTATCAAGATTCCAGTGTAATTTTAAATATTAATAAGAAGGTAATCATACTGTTTGACAGTTTTCTGAGATAGGATGTTTTTAAAATATGTTTATATTAATAAAACTAGTCTTTAAATTTTTATATTTTTAATTAATCAATTTTATAATGTTTTAATTAATAATTTGTTTTTTTTTTATTCCCGTGCAGTGGACAAAACGATTGTCACCTATAAAAAAATTGAATTCCACATATTTTCATTTCAAAAAAGAATTTAATAAAATTTCATTATTAATATATACTTATTCTATACATATATATTCGAAATTAACGCATTCTGTTTTTACTAGTGAAACATCATACAAGTGGTTCGTTCGCCCCTAATCGGATGCATGTGTATTTCACATGTGTGGCTAGTAAAGGGAAGAGGTAGAGTGGGGATTAATGGCAGCACACATTGGGGAAAAGGAATTTCTTGAGAAAACGAAAGAAGACGCGGCGGCTTAGTCATTCATAAACAAGCTGTTAGTGTGGTCGGATACCTCCTGAATTAGTTATTTAACAATTAACTAATAGTGTAGTGCAGCATGGCTGCAGAAAAAAAAGAGGAATCATCAAAACAACGTTATCAAGCGAACGCACGTGAAAGGGATCGAACATATAGGTGAAAATAATTTTTTTTTTATAAAACGCTGAAAATTTATAAACAGAATAATAATAAAGCAATTAAATAACTGTTTAAATTATTTATATTTATTTACATACTCTATAAAAATACATAAATATAAATTTAAAAATTGAATTACAAAAAGCGGGACATTGTATTGTTCAAAGTAATTAGTAAAATATTTATTATTTATGTTTAATAACTTATTAACACTAAAATAATAAAACAATTAAACTATTATATATGTATCGAATTGTAATTATAAAATAAAAGTTCTTAATTACTTTGAGCAATGTATGAATGAAATTTTTGTCTTTTGGTTCAGGAGAATATTTAGTAATAAAAAATTTGCGAATACTCAACGAAGGTAAAGAATCCGAAGGCGAAATTCAAGAAATCCAATATTTACTCTGCAGTGTGAACACGGCTTTCAGTGCTTTGAGAACTTTAATACCGACGGAACCTGCAGATAGGAAATTATCGAAAATAGAGACATTAAGATTAGCAAGTAGTTACATCAACCACTTAGGTGCTGTTCTTGTTGCTGGTCCTATAGATCAACCTTGTTTACGTGTTGAAAACAGCAGCGGACTTTATAGAACAAATCATTGGACAAATTTACAAAAGAGACCGCAAGTCTGCACTTTTTGTCTTGCTATGCACAAAAAATATGTGAGTTAGTAATAAATCTTAATATAATAATAATAGAATTAATTACCTCAGTTATTGTTTATTTAATAAATATATTCACAAATATATATTTATTATATTGTAAAATTCATTTTTTGTAATAATTTATTAGATATATTATTTCAGAAATGAAAAAAATTATTTAAAAAATTATATAATTCTTAATTTTTTTCAAAATTAAAATTTCAATTAAGTTATTTAAAAATTTGTTAAGACTTAAAAGAATTTTATAATAACTAATGGTTTTTATAATTTTCAGAACTTAAATATAACTTAAATACAATTTCAAACTATTAAAGGGAGTACATGGTTTCTATAAAATCGACATTTATTAATGTAAGCAATGCATAAAAGATTAAAATATATAAATATCTGTATATATACATATTAATAAGTTTATATTTTAATATTATTATGTTTAATAAATTAATAATTGTATTTATCGCGTTTGTTATTCAAGACTTATACTAAATAATAAATAGCAAATTTAAAGTTACAACGAATAAACTGTTAACCTATATTCGTATACAAAGAATTAAATTCCTAGTCTCTGCATTCAAACATCATTTGTTATTTCTCTTATAACATTTGAACATCGAATATCCGTATAATCGCCATTGCAATTGGAGTCAAACTAACGCTTTAATATTCCATTTAATATATTATTCAAAAAAATTGTTGTTCATTTTAAAATAGTAATTCATTATGTAAATTATTAAATAAATTTCCAACAGTAATAAACGTGTGAAAAGTAAATTTATTATAGCATTGATAAAATTACAAATGACATGATGATGAAAGCGGTACGGCGGCGAATGTTTCAGTCTTTCGAAGTCAACAATGCTGTGAGGAAGCACATTTTAGTTTTTCTCCCTGTTCTCGTTTCTCGTTTCAATTTCAGTGTTTTTGTTTGGTTATTCATCACGGGCTAATCCATAGGTAATCATGTTTGCTATTGAGAAGTAGTTCTTTGAATGTCTACACATCAAAAATTAGGTAAGGTTCGTAAATAAACAAAAACTAACGTGAATCATAGTAACTGCGATCAATTACCGCCATTATGGTAAAATTAAATTCATCCACAATTTCAATGATTTTAAACAATATAGATCCAAAAATTGAAAAACACAAATATTGTATGACATTTATTTATTATTATTAATTTCAATTATTGTTGATTATGAGAGTTTTATACGGAGAAATACTCCAATTTTCATTATTATCTCTTTAAATTTAATGCAAATATGGTACATTTTATAGATCGATGAAAAAGAAAATAATAATAAACAGTGATACTTTTTATTTTATAAAGGGAAAAAAGGTTAAAATTGTAGTGATTTATTATATAATATATGTTATGACAGTAACATTTTATATTGTATGTCTTTCCAAACAAGAAAGTTGAACATATTTGTTTTTTGAACATATTTGTAGATTATTTTAAAGAACCATAAACGTAATATTTTCCTCAACATTTCTTGCATTCAACATCATAATATATATAATACATCATAATACATCGTAATACGCAAATCTTAAAGTATGGTGTACTTTAAGAAATTTCAAATTTATTTTTCTTTCCTTTATAGAATTATAATATGTGAA
The DNA here is from genome assembly GCF_011392965.1 of Frieseomelitta varia. Lineage (NCBI taxonomy): Eukaryota > Metazoa > Arthropoda > Insecta > Hymenoptera > Apidae > Frieseomelitta > Frieseomelitta varia. The sequence goes on from NW_025109973.1 coordinate 308,708, forward strand.
ATTAAAATTGTATCAAATAAATACGATAAACATCATATATATTAAAAAATTTTATTGTATTATTCAAAACAAATCCGAGGAATAACGTATAACATAATATAAATATACATATGTATATTGTATGATTTATAAATTATATTATAATAAATAAATTGTATAACATATATATAATATAATTTTATTAAGTTTAGAGAAATTCAAAGAATTTATTTTTGCATTTGAAAACATACATGAACACGTACCGGCAAAGCAGGAAGTTTGAACGCTCAATCTGACGAAATCGAGAATTTAAAATCAGGAATATTAGCGCCCTGAACGGCGCGTATGACCGCCATCTTGTAAAAGTATCTGTAGTGTTTGGAGGTTTAGCGAGAAGGAACAGCAGCTTCGCCGGAGGCTGGAAGTCCTTTTGAAGTGGTTGCAACGGTCCTTGGCAGTCCCTGGGCACCCAGGTGACCTCGTGCGAGGCCAGGGTACCTTTAAGCTGCTAGGACAACCTCACGGCCGACAAACTCATTTACACGCCCGACTATTGCGAAGATGGTGAGCATTCTTACACGAAGATTTTGTATCTAATCCTCTGACAAAATTCATATTTCATATCGTGAATATGTTCTCATTAATAATAAAGATGACGTTACTATTATATGCGACAACATATTAGATCAGTTGTCCTTGTCTCTTGTCAAATAATTTCTATTAATCTATTATTATCGATGTTTCAAATCTTACTTATTAGACGAACTGTGGCTTGTCAATATTTTTAGGTAACGTTCGACTTAAACAGTTGCTTTGATCATTTCGATGCGTATCGTCGACACGCTTCTTTACGCTTGTCCCCAATGTTTTCATACGCGAACGATTTAGCATAACCTACGTTTATTTATCGTCATGAGGAAAGAACCGATCGTAATCTAAAGAATTGTTTTTGTTTGAATACAGATTTTCTGATCATTGACAATCCGATTGATTTTATATTGATATTTATGTATCTTTTATATATATATATATATATATATATATATATGTATGTATATATATGTATATCATACAAATGATGTGGAAATTGTAATTTTCTTGGTTATTTTGACTATTTTCTTAATCAATAACACATTCATGGAGAATTTGTCATTTAGTAATTTGATTAAGCATTTATTTATTTATAATAAAATACGAAGTTTTCATTTTTAGTAGCCAAATTTATTTTTTCAGTCTTCATTATTATTATACGATTTACTATTTCATCACTTAATAACTTTGAATGATATGTGAATGTATGACATAAAATTCTTGAATGCTACAATTCTTGTGTTACACAATTATTCTGCATTTATTTCATTGTTGTTTAAGTACATTTTTACATTCTATATATTAGCTGCGTTGTTTTAATATTAGTCATGTTATTTAGAGTTCGGCATCAACGGGTGGTACTGAGGGGTCTAGTCCAGCCTCTAGCCCTGCCTCAGCAACAAGTCTCACTATGGCTGCACCAAAATATGGTACCTTGGTTCCAAATCGCATCTTTGTAGGCGGTATTTCAGCTAATACCAGCGTAGAAGAACTTGCTCAACTTTTTTCCTCTTATGGCAATGTAAAGGCTACAAAAATAATTGCTGACCGTGCTGGTGTCTCCAAAGGTTATGGATTTGTTACCTTTGAAACTGAAGAAGAAGCTAAAAGACTTCAACAAGAGGTTTGTAATATTTATTTTTAACATACTTAATAATTAAACATATAACAATCGTGATAGGTGAAATTATTTTGTTTATAGTCTGAATGCATTGTATTAAGGGAAAGGAAATTAAATATAGCACCTGCAATTAAAAAACAACCCTTCAATAGATCTTTGGATGGTGGTTCTGGATCGCCACCATCTGTACCTACTAGTACTTACTACTACCCAAACGGTTAGTCTAATTATATTTTATAATTTCGTAATTATAATTTACTATAATTTTTTATACTTTCATAATTTAATTCACTATTATATATAAAATTTTTATTATAAAAATATCTTTTATTATATTATATATCTTTTTATTATAAAAATATCTTCATGTATCATTATCAGGTATGGGGCTGACTTACCAAAATGGTATGACATTTTATAATACAACAGCGCCAACCCCAACGACGCCGATTGCCCCGCCAACTGATCCAGCAACTATTTACCAGGCTACTGGAGTGTTCGGTAAATTTTACAAAAAATTATAGTCATAGTTTCTAAAAAAAAGTCAAAGTATCTATGTTAATTGCTGGTGTTTTAATAATTAGGGCCACAAGCTGCTGGTCATCAAACTTTCGCGCCTGTGATGTACCCGTGTCCTGCTCCATCTATCTATATGCCACAGCAATATCAGTATTCACCCATGCCGGTAGGTAACACAAGAGATAATAGACTATATCGACTTCTTTTTCTGATTCTCTTTTTTAATCTTGGGTTCCTTGTTCACACTCCATCATATGAATTTTCTATAGCTTGTATTTCTATTAAACGGTAAATCGGTTACGGTTTGACAGACAAATGGTTTGATGGGAGAAGCCATACCACCGGCGTTTCTACCTAACCCTCAACAAATGCCTACTTACGTCCTTCTCGACGCTATACAGTATTGAGGTCTAAAGGTATATGGTCTCTGCTAAGTGACTAGCATGCATCGCATTATATTTGTGCGTTTTCTTTGTCAAACTTCTGCATGGCCTATCAGAATGCATGCACCTTATGTATTTCACAATTTATGATTTATATTAATATAATATCTTACTTATGAGTTGCGCGTATGAGTGAAAGTTTCTCAGTTAGTTATACTTATTGTGCTTACGTTGCACAAGAATTTTATCGTATAAAATGTTGCAAGTATGTTTTTTTCTTGTCTTGTATCACAGCATATCGTTATTGATAATCTCGCATTCAATTTTTCAAACGTACATTTATGTATCTTTCGACTTCTCTTATATTTTTTATGTATCGTATCTTTATATTATGCAAAGAATATAGAAAAAATGTGACATTCATCGGCTACTATATAATAGTTTTCTATTTAAAAAACGAGAAAGATAGTATGCAATCTATAAAATAAAATAATTCAAATATTTGCACGAAATATTACGGTAAAGTATTTGATACTTGAGTGTTTTCAAAGTATTATTTAATAGTAAATTTCTATCATGTAGCATGTACATTGACCTTCGTACTTCAAAACAAGATCAACATATAATAAAATTAATATTCTTATCCTAAAAATAAATGATTCTCATCTTCATTCTTTGAATAATTAACTAATTAGTGCTGTTTTTTTTCTGTGCAGTACGAGTGTTATACAGGGGCAGTCGCCACCGGAGCTCATCAATACTTGTATTCAACGAATAACTCGCAAACCAACACAAATAGCAGTAATTCTGGGACTGGTAATAATGGCACAGGAGCGACCAGCCCACCAACGGGTCCTCCACCACCTCTTCCATCTTTACCTCCTCCATCTTTACCTCCTCCACCACCGACGCATTTTTATCCTTCTGCCGCTCCACCACCGCATCATCATCCACCGGTACCTGCAAGTCCTGCGCCTCAAATGGATCACATTTACTACCCTTTCGCAGCTGGGCCCCATCCACCCCTTGCACCACATACATCTATGGGATTGACTGATCAACAGTTATTACTTTTCCCTACTGATGCTTCATGTCAACAAACGTCTTCATCTGATGGTCAAGTTGTTCCCCAGGAGGTAAGTCACTTTTTTTATTTTTCTTTAATGATATATAAGTATACTATAATAAGTATACAAAACTAAAATTATTATTCATTATAAAGAAACCTACTATACTTTTTATAATTTAGAGATATTATAGAATTGTATAAGGCAGGTCAATAGTCACAATATTTGATAAAAATACAGGTAACGCATTCTAAAATATGATTTAATTCTAGTAATAATCGTAAGTAATTATTGTAGAAATTATAAGAGAAAATTATAAAAAAAATAATTCAAGAATTTGGAATATTTATTTGCTGAATTATAAAGTTTGTAACAATAAGGAAATAGATTCAATAAATTGTATTTACTACAAGAGAAAGAAAATTATAGGTTTTATATACAATAATTTTATATTCATCGTAAAAGTTTATTATTAAGAATGCTAATTGGCTATGAATTCATAATATGTTTGAAAAATTATTTTTATTTCGATTGGTTTTAAATTAATATTTGTTGATTTACTCAAATCATTGCTAAATAAAGATGTGTTCTTATTGTAATACTTTTAATCCTGATTTTTTATTCTTTCTTGCATAAAATTTTTGAAAATTATTTTATATGCAAAAAGAAAAAAACAGTTGTAACTATTGGTCCTTCCTACATACACACGATTAATTTTTCAAACTTCAAAGATAAAACAAAACATTTGTTTGAAAAGGGAATAGAAATGCTGAGGTTTTCAGGCTAATTAATTAATTATTTCATGTTAATATGTGTATATAAATGTTTTCATGATATATTACATAAATCAATCAACTATGTTGATTAATTAAGAAAAGAACCAATCAACGAACGGAAAACTACCATCTATGAAATAAATCGTAGGATTCTCGTTCGACATCAAGCCACTCGGAGCAAGCACATGGTGAAACACAGGTTGCTTCAGGCTCAACCACACCCTTGGTGTCCTTATTGCCCGTGAAATTTCCCATGTCCGGTCGTTACACCAATTATCATCCAATTGCAATACATACCGCTAACGTATACAGTTCCCAGACATGTTTAAACGAAACTGATGATTGCAGTGGCAATCAGATGCATTGCAGGGCAATCGTATATCATCCAGCAGCCGTTTACATTCCTCATACGCATACACCTCCATTTCATAACACATCCGGTGGTACTAGCCTGTTGCCAACACCTCCATCTGTATCACATCATCAGTTATTCGATTCTTCGAAAAGTCAATGCTTCAATTCTAGAGATTACACGAAATCTGGAAACATGAACGGCCAAAACAATTATTCAAAATCACAGAATCACGGGATCATGTTGTCGCATCAGAATCCATTCTTTCGAGCTCAAAACGTAGGGAATTCTCAGTCATACAAACATAGTAATATAGATGGAAATTATAAGTACATGACACCGGCGATGAACTCGCGATTCTCTATGCAGTATAACAAAAAAGGTACTGGTTCAAATGTGGGCTCTCCGGCTTGTTTCGTAGCACAAAAATTGTCAGAAAATTATAACTCGGCTCAAAAATCGTTTGGTTCGAATACAATCGGCAGTCAATCATATAATTGCACGAATACACAGAAAACGTTCAATCCAACAGCGAATTTCGACTACGCGAATGATCGTAAGATTAACAGCAGCGGTGATCAGTATTTCGAAAACGCGACGAAAACGAATAATTATTCTAGTCGTAAAAATACGACAAATTATAGAAAAAATGGTGTTATCATCGGATCATCGGATCAAGGAGATAACAGTTCAAATAGTCAATCAAATGATAAGTACGTGACTAATATCAAAAACGAGAATAGCAGTTCGCAGGATGTACAAGGGACGGAGAATAGTAGTTCGGAAAAGCCGGTGAGCCCACCACCAGCACCGTATTCGCCCATGACAAGACCCCTTCCAACTTTGTCACCACCCACGTCCCAGGTCCAGTTCTACAATCCGGCGCAAAATCGCTATCAACCATCCTTAGCCCCGTCCCAGCATCAGCAACAGCAGCAGCCACAACAACCGAATGCTCAACGCCGGTATACCATCGCTCCTGCGTTGTCCGCGAGCAGAAAACCGTTGGAGAAGTACGCGAATTCCGGTTCTCAGACAACAACCACGACGATGTTACGGCAGAACAAGTACAAAGTCAATGGAATAATGCAGACTGGTAACAAAGTCACAGATGACAGTCTTGGAGGAGCTGGTGATGCTCCGCCAGGTGTTGGAAGAATGCCGATAACACCACCTGGAACGCCGAGAACTCATTCAGGACATCCTGCTGGCGACCAAAATCAGCTAAGCGATACGTGCCATCAGATGCAAGCTCTAAGCCTTTAAAACTCGTTTTCTCGATATACATGTATGCGTACACAGGCACGATTCGTTTTTCTTCCCTTTCTTCTTCTTTCGGACCTAACTGTACGTATGATAAATGTTACGTACGTGTAATGTTAGAGATAGGTAGATAGATACATAGATAAATGCATTCTTAATTTCGAAGCCGCATTAAACGGAAAATAATGAATAAAAAAAAACGTGTCGATTTACAGACGATATTGATGATTAATATATTTTAAAAAATTATATAGAACGAACACGAACATATTTGAAAACTCATATGTACTCTATTCTCTTGTGATCTCAGTCTCAAATCTTTAAAAAAAAAAAAAAAAAAAAAAAATGGAATGGAAATAAAAAAAAGAACGAGAAAAATATGCAAACTAGATAAAAAGAGCTCCATATGTAAATGTAAATTAATGTTCTTCGATAAATTATTGAATGTACTAAATTGTTAAGCATTTATAAAAGATAAATATACACATACATATTATATACATACATATATATATATATATATATATATATATATATATATATATATAAAAGATAAAAATATGATATTTAAAGATTATTATATTAGTTATAAAAAGAAACCACATATATATATACACTTAGATATATATGTATATGTATATATACTTAGATATATATATGTATATGTATCAATGTGTGTGCGTGTGTGTATGTGTATACATACATATATATGTATGTATGCATGTATGTATGTATGTATGTATGTATGTATGTATCTATCGAAGAAAGCAGATATAGAGTAACGTAAAACAAAAGAAATAAGAGAAAATTCGAAATCAAGCTATATTATTATATATCTCTTTAAACAAGAATTGAAATGTTTAATGAAAGAGTCAGAAAAGAAAATAATAATAATAGATACACAATACGCTACATATTATTTAAAATCTATATATGTTATATATGCAGTATTTAATGTTTATGCGCGATAGGCTCGATAAACCATTGAATCTCACGAGCAAGGCTAGAGTAGGATAGATGGATTACAAACAGATGATAGAACAGAAGAAAACATACAAAAAAATATAATATGGTAACAACAAATAACATGTTATTATCGTACAAAGACGAGCGATTTGTTATGTGTTCAAAGAAAAAAAAAAAATGGTAGTGATTTCGATAAACAATGACAATGGAGCGGAAGGGTAATAGGGAGGCAAAAATAGAATTGATTTCACAAAAAACGGTTGCTCAAGGCACTGCCACATTTCTCAGTTTTGATTTTTTACCTGAAACATGGTAAAACCAGTACTTATAGTTTACTTAGAGTAACCGTGAATAAAAAACACAGTCTTATACAATTTCGAGACATCACCAGTAGGAAAAAATAATGATATACTGATTTACCTTTCTTTTTTTCTTTCGACAAATTATCCGCGTAAAAAAATGCAAGAGCAAACATTTAAAACTAAAAAAAAAGAAGAAAAAACAAAAAGTCATTAAAAATAGCTGTTACAAAAAAAAAAGATGAAAAAAAGAGAAAAAAGAGATGCCCCAAATACCCGAAAAACGAATACGATAAAAAAATATACTTATAAAAGAACAAAAAAAAAAGTATGTAATAATGAATTAAATAAATGTGTCGGCTGTGAGCTTCCAAGCAAATAACAATAATTAAATTATTATAATATAAAAGGTTAAATAATATTCTACCTAATTGTTATAAACGTATAAATTTCTTTTATCTATAACGAAAAATTTGTTATCTCATATCTTGCATATTGTAGCTATTATTGTCTATTTAAATGAGGAAAACGAAAGACGATAATGAACCGAAGGTTTGTGCAGCACTGTGATTTAGATGCGGCGAAATATGTAGTGAACGAATAAAAAAGTTTATGGAAAACTATGGAAAGAGAAGAGAGAGAAAATAAGAAAATGAAAGAAAGAGAGAGAGAGAGAGAGAGAAATAAAAAAAAGAAAATATGAAAGAAAGGAATATATTTGACGAAACGACAAAGGCCTAGAACGCATATAGATTACCCATGAGTCGTTACGAAAAGAAATTAATTTATTGATAAAAAAAAATGTAAGAGTGCCTTCTATTTGTTTCCGTGATTGTATTGTTGAACATTTGTTGCGTTACGTTCCAAGAGCCTCTAATGTTGTTATAAGAAGAAAAAAAGATGTTTGAAGAATGTTGTTCCTCTATTTATTTATTGATTTGCGGGTCCTAATACGGCCCCAAGCACCCAGCGAATTTGAAAGTGTGAAAGTATGCTGTCAGAAGAATGGAATTCGGGAAAGAGAAATCTAATTAAAAATGAAAACGATTTTAACGAGATATTTGAAAAAACAGCTAGATAAAGAAACTAAATTTAATAAGTGTGAATAAAAAAAAACAAAAAAAAAATGACATTTGCATATAGCATTCGAGTCGCATGACCCATTTTTTTTTTTTTTTTTTTTTTTTTCTATTAATTAATTATGATTGTACAAGAAAACGAAAAAAATGAACGATATTATACATATGTAATCGAAGTGGAAAAAATGGTAAAAGAAAAAAAAGGAACAGAGCAGCTCGTTTCGGCACCTATTTCTATGTATAATACACAAAAAGATATCTCAGCAATATACAAAAGATGAATGTATACATATATGTACACATGCGTGTATATGACGTGTGCGTGTGTGTGTGTATGTGTGTGTGTGTGTGTATGTATATATATATTATAAATTATATATGTATATATACATATACATGTATATTATAAATACTAATAAAGATAAGTAGAAAACGTATACCGAAGGTATATAGACATGAGTGCGATAAGTATGTATTAGGTATGCGTGAGCGCGTATTTGGATAGGTGGCTGTGATTATTGCGTGCAAGTTAGAAAAAAAAGAAAATAAGATGAAAACATAGAAAACATGTGAAAAGAAGATAGTTTACGTGTGTAAACATCCGTGTGTAAGTGCATTAATACTGTTTCTCTCATACACACATAAACACTACACACGCATATTTCATACACGTATACATACTTAAAATAAAATAAATAAATTAATAAAAAATATATATATATAAATATATACATCTATAATGAGAAGTAATTCAAAAACAAGGAAAAAAGTACAATTCTATGTTCAGTTTGGTACTCGTTTAACGAACGAAACGTATTCAAGAATGAATCATTTAATTGCAATTATTATACATGTACTAAATTCAACGTAGAATGGTGCTGATACGATATAAAATATAATATGTACTTCGCAAAGTATATTATAATATAAAAGGAAATCTAAGATAGATATTAGCGGGTATGCGTAGTTAAACATAGGAATATAATCGATGTATATTATATACACGGTGTAAGCGGTATGCTTTTCATGATTGTGGATTATTATATATTCACAATGTATTGCATAAAACAGATTTTGTCTACATATGATAAAAGGTTTTTTGTTATTCAATATTAGCAGCTATTTATTTTTTTATTAATTCGATGTCTTTGTTAAATTTCTATTGTAGGAATAAAACTGACAGTATTGTTAAGCATACTCTTAAGATGGTGAAATTTTTGCAATCTCAAGAAACATATTGATTAGATTTTTTGTTTTGTTTATCAATCAGCGATTGCATTCTTATATTTTATTACAATTTGGAAACTAATGTATCAAATTCATTTTAGTTCATGTTTTGATAATCATTCCACAATCTATAAAGCATGCCTGCTAAAACAAAAATTGATGTATTAAGAAAAATAAAAAAATTATATAAATTATATATAAAATGATATGTAGGTTGTACATCAAAAAAAAAACTAAGTACTCAATGATAATAAAAAAATATATTACATATAAGAAATGCATATATTTAAAAATAAAATATAATAAAAATATTTGTGCATGAACATTATATAGATGGAAAAGTAGTAGTAAAGAAAAAGTATAGATTAAAATAAGTGTCAGTCTTTCCTGCAAATATATAATAATAAAACTCTCATTAAAGATATGAAATATACACTGCTCCAGTACATTTGTGTATTTATCTTTTTATTTTAGTTTGTTATTTTGATCAAATCTAAAATGAAAGATAATTAATTAACGAATAATTAGAAAATATTTTTAAATTCGGTATTTTATTTAATAATCAAAGTACATTTTATAACTAAATTCTATTTACTATTTAATTTTTTCACTTGTTAAATAGATAATATAATTTAAGATATTTGTATATTGCATTAGTATATTGTATTTTATCATATCACATGATTTATCATAAAATGGAAGTCTGAATACTTACGTAACAAATCGAATACACTAGAATAAACATTTTATATATTTTATGAATTTGTAAATCTGGATGTAAATCTAATTTTTTTTATAACTAGAAAATATCTGTAATACTTCAATTGAATATCTATATTGAATAATATATGCAATACTAAATCACATTAATCATTATAATCAATTATATTGCAGAAGTTACAACATTACGCATTTATAGTTAGCAGTGCAAAGGCAGTAACATTTACTTGGTTCGGAAAGTTCTTTCAAATCTACTTATTCTAAGTCACTATACATACAGATATATGTATATCATTTTCAAAATATAAATCTTAAACAGAAAAATCGAAATATAATGAATATTTGGTGTAATTTATCTCGAAGTATTAAATTATAAAAAAATTGTTCAGACATTAGATGTCTGTCATTTATCTAAACATTAAAAATTCGTAAAACGGCAACTATAAATATAACAATTTAATATATTGCTTCAATATTCATAATTTATAATTCAGTTGTCATATGTGATGTTAATGCTTGCACACGAGTAGCATTACAACTTTTGCATAATACATGATCATCTAAAGGATAGCAGCCACGCCCCTCAGAATCAGAGGATAAAACTAATCCACAATCCTCGCATTTGTAACACTGAATATGGAAACTACGATCTAGTGCTACAACACGCACAGTTTCGTCTTGTCCTGGTTCTGGCATAATCGGTAGCTTACAAACACAACAACGTGGTGCAAATTTTCTGCGTACAAAAAGAGAAAATTATGTCTTATAAAATTAATTGTGTTCCATTTGAGTAACTACAATACCTTATGGAAACTTACTTGTGGAAACATTCTATACAATGAATCTGATTTGTAGCATCTACTGTAAATGGTATACCATCCAAACTTTGTCCACAAACAACACATGTAAAACAGGATGGATGATAAGGTTTTCCTGTAGCTCTTAATATTCTATCCAGTATTGGTCTAGTGCAAACACAGCATTTTTCTAAAGTGTTTAAGTAATCTTCCTCGCAATAGGGTTTATTTTCCAGTGAATAGAAGGGTTTACCCTGTAGATTAACTTTGCACACAAAACAACAAAAGCAGTCAATATGGAATACTTTATCCATCGCGGAACAACCAGTACCTTCGCCTTCAACTTTACGACCACAATGAGCACAAATTCCATATATATCACTATCTTCTGCATTATCCTCCATTCCTTGAACTAACAAATCAGTTAGAACATCCACCTGAAACAAGTGTAATTTTTTTAAGAATAATTTTTTCACAACAAAGAAATTAAAAGTAATAATTTTTACATACTTCCTTAACTGGAGAGACTTTTCCTTGAGGTTGAGTAGATGTAGCAGAGCCATAACCAGAATACATAGAATAATTGCAAGATAATTGTGAAGGTGGTCTAGGATTAATTGGTTCATATATAGATTCATATGTAGAACTAGATTGTGAACTTGGTCCATAAATATCATTTGGATAATTGTCAGATGGAAAATCAGTTTGATAAGTAGCGCGTCTTAGTTCGCTATAACTGGATGACACAGGACTTGGTGGAGGCGGTAATTCTTCAGGTGGCGGTGGGAAAGAATTACCCAATACACATGGAACATATTCTGAAGGTTCTGGCGGTGGTGGTAAGTCGTCTGTAATAAAACAATTATATTTACTTTAATAAAAAAAAGGAATGAAAATAAATTTTTAAAAATTATGTTCTTAGTATAACTTACCATTATTGTGTGCAGAAGGAATATTACAATATGTATTTTCTGGTTTAGAATTCCATTGAATATTGCTGTAGATAATATCTTTTTCAGTCTTAGCTGTCTTATTAACTGGTATAGATATTGGAGAACCTATATTGCTGTATACAATGTTCTGTGTTGTTCTTGAATGATCTTCAACTGGGATTTGAGGAGTAGGCATATTTCCAACATTTGAATAGTGATTCTTTTCATCATATCTATATTTTGGCTCAAATTTTTCATCCGATTGATGCATATAAAAATTTTCATTGTTTTGGTAGCTTTTAGGAACATCATTTCCATTTAAAGTAGATGATAATGAAAAATCATTTTTCTCTATGTTCAGTGGCACATATGGCAAAGGAGAATTCACATACAAATTTGATGATTTTTCATTTTGGCCAGAATTATTAAGTAATGTACTATATGATGGCACAGAAGCAGCCTTTATAATATAACTTTGTGGTATCTGTAAAATATTTCACACAATTAAAGTTTACATAATAAAATTTATATAAAGAACTTATTTGTTTCATTAATTTTACCATTAATGTTTCCATGTAATAATGGAACAGTCATAGAAAGAAAATATAAAATATTGTTAGTAGAAAATTTATTATATATAATGTTTATATAACCTACTGACCTGTGGTTGTGATTTTTTTGGTTTTGGAGGTACAGCTGGTCCTACTTTCTTTCCAGACTTAGTGGTTTTAACGCCATCCTCATGATTAATTTGCAAATTTGCAATTTGTTGTTCCAAATTACTAACATTAGACATTTTCCTGCAAACAATAGCTCTATATATAATTTCTTTGTCTTCACATTACTTAAAAATTATAAAAATTATGAATATTATAAATACTTATGTTCAAATTGACAAAATGTAAATACATATATTACCAAAGAACGTTATCGCAAAAAATTCAGTTGGATATTATGTCTGTGAAGTAAAAGTACTACCTGTCTGTTGCAAAATGGAGTTCATACCGTTGAAAAAGTCATTAATATTACCTAGTAAGTTAATGAACTATTCCTTCCAAATACTTTATTTCAAGTAATCTTCTCAATATCAAAATTGAGCAATTTTTAGATTTTAAGAAGTTGTCAGATTTATTCTGCGCTCGACCATAGCACAATTGAATGGTTGACTCACACATTCCTTACCTTTTTACTTCAAAAATTCCTTTACAGTGACTTTTCCTATGCATATAGGTCCAATCATAGCTCTTTCTCGTTCTTGTAGCACGACATTCAATCAATAATCAAAATATAGTTCAGAGTTGTTTATTGTTTATTGTTTAAACAAATAAGAAATCATCTACAAATTTTAATGTGTATGAACTATAAACATACATATATTATTCGATAATTCTCTGGACGGTTATTTGAAAACGAATTTGAATGTTTAATATACCAATATGTATTATTTCCAAAAGTCTTAACTATATCCTAAATCACAGATTACAATATTGCATACTGTCCCATATATTAATTACAGTAAATTGTGTTATTATAAATAATATTAAATATTATTATTATAAAAGCATATAATATATACATTTGAGACTAGGGATTTCAACTTTAGATACTCGACATTTATAATTCTACAAACTTAAATATTTTATCATTATTATTATTTTATATTATTTCTATTCATCATTTGCGACGTGAATAAATTATCTAATTTAACATGACTAATTAAGATTTTTTTTTCCTTTCTAAATCTTTAATTTTAACATTAATTTTTTTTAACTACGAAAATGATTGAATTACGTGTTTAAGGTTAATATTGCGCACTATTTTTGAAAATATGATTTTAAATTTTTTTATTTACAATAAAATAAAATAAAACAAATGAATAAAATTATTGTGTAATTTAATTTTTTACGCAATAGAAATACAATTTTTATTTTTAATTTAATCTACCAGACTTTTCATGTTTAAAAACATTTTATCGTATGTATGATGAAATTTTGCAGCATACACGAAAAATATAAAAAAAAAGTGGATAAAAATTAGTTAATAGATTGTAAAAATAATTAAATATTGCGTATTTCTTATTTTTTTCAATTTTTTTTCTTAAAACATTGAAATAGTTACATGATATTACATAAACTAGAATAAAAAGTTTTCTATTGTTAGAATCATTTCAATTTACATTTACGATCAAAGGGACGATATTATTTTGTGAACAAGTCAGCACGTAGAAAAGATAGCTTTATCAAAGATTACGATTCTTAATGATCACGTACACGATAATGTCGATAATTTAATGAATAGATATTGAGAAATTAATGTCGTTGGCAGTAAATAAAGATTATTACATTTTCGATCACATTCATAGATTAGATTACATTTAAAAATATATTTTATTTTTTATTATTTTTTATTTTCTGCACTTGCTATATTCATTAATATTTTGATTTCATTTATTTGTAATATTGTAATGTTTATATTGACGTTTATTTATTAAAATTTTTTGTCAATTTATTATATATCATTATTTTAAAATAAATCATTATTGCGAATTCACAGTTGCTAGTTTTAAAGATATTGTTGAAGAATAGTCATAAAATTATTTATAGATTACAAAAAAGTGAATTATTATTATAATATTTATTGGAAAATGTTTTGCATATCAATAAAGATTAATTACTATGAAAAAAAAAATTGAAATATTAAGAAAGAAAGAATTTAGAAATTAGAATTCTTTTAAAAATTATTTTAGTTCAACTAAAAAAAAAATTATGTATATTTAGAAATATAAAATATTTATTTCAAAATAATTTTTATAGTAATTTCTTTTCTAATGATTATAATCTAGATAATTATATTCACTCTATAATATTCTATCTAGACAATAACATTAAAATTAATAATGGAAACTTCTATTCTTTTTTAATAAATAATGGAAACTTCTATTCTTTTTTAATATTAGATTTTATTTATTCGTTGAAACAATAAAAGATAGCTACATACATATGTATTAAACGATTGGTCGATCATTGTTTATGATTATTTTTACCTCATTTTGAATAGGGTAATATATATTTAGTTCGTTAAAAAAAATTTCATTATTTTTATATTTATTTATTTGACGATTTAAAAATTCTAATTAGGTAATGTATTTAATTAAGTGAACTTGTAGTAAATACGTATCATATAATTACATGCATTATGTAACTATTAATTCTGATTGACCGCTATCTAATATCTAATATCAAGCAAATAGAAGAATTTGCTTGATATTCCAAATTAAATATTTGGATTAAACTGTCCTCAATATAGGCTGTAGATAATTTTACGCACAACAATCTTTTTTAATGTTAACATCGCATATTCTTACGGAATTTGGATGTTATTAAGAAATACAATTATTAAGCAAATATTTTCTTTTACAAATTTTCATAATTAAAAAAAAAAAGCTAAAATGTATGTAATTAAATTTCAGTGACTAAGTTACATGAAGAGCTATAGGAAATTAATTACATCACTTTCGAATAAAATAATTTATATGCATCAAATAAAAAAAATTTATATTATCACTTTATTAGGATTTCTTTTCTTAAATAAAAAAATTTTCGCTTTTTGGTTTTTGTTTCTTTTTCATATTCAAAGTGATTATAAGAAATACTAACATACTTTATTACTTTATTTTATTTTCCAATGCGTTTTTTTAAGGTTCTACATTTGTTCTACATGTTCTACATTTTAAAAGTTTTACATTTTATTTTCATAGTAACATAATTTTTTTATACAAATTTTGGTAATTATATGAAATAGCATGCAAATATTTGTTGTAATTACTGCTAGGCCATATTATTCTAAATCACTACCTAAAATTGATAAATTCTAGATTTTATTCAAACCTTAAAGATATGAGGAATTTTCCCATTTCATCTCTTATCATAGAAACGTGAGTTTTTTTATACAAATCGAAACTAAAATTATGATTACAGCAGATATTTATGACGAAAAATTATTCTTGAGTGCCTGTATTTCAGTTATTAAATATTTCATTCATCGGAATAAAGAATCTATTTTAATCATGGTTTAATACAGATCCAATTTTACAAATTTCTTTTCTAACAAATGTCCTCGACTCGATTTGACAATTATCAAATCGAATAGTCATTGCTATAATTAAATGTGTAATTAAATACAGCAAGCACGTTTTAATAAGATTAATTAAAAAATGCATTTCTAATTTAGTCACTCATTTAACTTACAATTAGAATCTAAATTTAATATTACCCGAATGATATACATTATATAATATATAGATGATAAACATTATTTTATTAACAAGAAAAGTCGAAAAATATTTCGAACTTTTACGATTTTTGTTTATTAAAACTTTAGCAAGGCGATATAATCTTATAAATTTCCATACAAGGAAACTTAAACTTATAAACTATCATACAAGGAAAAGATTTTATCTTTTTCCTTGAATGATACAAATTATTTCGAATGTTTTTTAAAGATGTAAAAACAGTATATATATAATAGAATTAATATATATGTATGTATCGAACAAATAACATGGACGACACAAATATTCATAGAATCTCCAAGCAAATATTCATTACAAATAATAAAGAAAAATGTCAAACGAAGACTGTAATTATATATGGTTATATATGGCAATAATAAATTTTGTGCACATATTCTTATTATTAGTCATTGGCACTGATGCGCTTGGACATCCCCGTGATGATTACATTTAGTAACATTTTACACAGAGAGGGGGAATATCCAGGAAAAATGGTTGTATGTTGTATAGTTGGTTCATTTGCTTTGTCGCAATAGTTAGCAGTTAATGGTCTCAGTTGGTAAATAGTTCTTGTTCTAAGTGTTTAATTTAATTCAGTTATATTTCTATTTTAGTTCTACGAAAGTGATTTCTTTTTTAAAATTTTATGGTAATATAATTTTTCATTAATTTTTATTTATAATTATTATCTTAACTAAAAATAAAAAGGATTTATATTTATGTTTTTATTGATTGTTGTACATTTAAATATATATATATGTATATATGTATAATTCGTAATTGATAGCGTTGATACGACAAAGATACTATTTTAATCTTTTATTACATTGATTAGGTAATTATATTATTTGATTTACATAATCTAATTTTTATTTAATTAAACGTTTAAATAATGCATTCTATTTTGATGTTATTATTTTAAATATAATACGTTTAGATTAGAATTTTAATTGATATTGAAATATATAATAAATTATCTTTTTTCAGAGAAATCTTATACCATGCAGAGTAATTATCCTACCGAGTCTCACAATGATCCAATAGTCGCAACAGTGTCTCATTTGCGTAAGCAGGAAATGCAGAATAATGAAAAAGCAACTGAAAACACTTGTTTGACATCTAATAATAGTCAAACATATTTTGCTGATGAAAGAGTTCACATACCAGAAGTAGAAAATGTAGTATATATTGATATCAATGCAGGTTAAAGTAATTAATTTTAATGATAATATGTGGATTTTTAACTGTATCCATTTTAATTTGGTTTTTACAGGGTTTCTTTAGTTTTAAAAAATTATGGGCCTTCACAGGTCCTGGTTTTTTAATGTCTATAGCTTATTTAGATCCTGGAAATATAGAATCTGATTTGCAATCTGGCGTAGCTGCTAACTATAAGGTGCTTTCTTAGTTAATTTATAATTTAATTTTTTATAAGTGAGTTTTAAAAATTTTTTAAATTTATTCTTTTTATCAGTTATTATGGGTATTATTAAGTGCAACTATTCTTGGCCTTGTTATGCAAAGGTTAAGTGCAAGACTTGGTGTGGTAACAGGTTTGCATTTGGCAGAAATATGTTACAGACAATATAAAACGATACCCAGAATAATTTTATGGATAATGATAGAAATAGCTATAATTGGTAGTGATATGCAAGAAGTAATAGGAACAGCTATTGCTTTATCTTTGTTAACAAATAAAGCGTAAGTTATGAGATTGATTTTATTTTTTATATGATTTATTCTTGTTTTTGTAGCTACATATGAATAAAATGTATATTTAATTTGATTTAGGATTCCTATTTGGGGTGGTGTACTTATTACAGTAATTGACACCTTTACATTTTTATTATTGGACAAATATGGTTTAAGGAAATTAGAACTCTTTTTTGGATTCCTCATTGCAGTAATGGCTGTTACATTTGGGTATGAGGTAAAATAAATAAATAAATATACACACATGTGCATGTATCTATATGTACGTATATCTAGGTATATGTGAACCAAAATAATTTTTTATTTTTATATTTCAGTATGTTGTTTCTGCTCCACCTCAAGATCAAGTGATAAGTGGAATGTTTATACCTTGGTATAAGGATTATGACAGAAATATGTTAATAAAAGCTGTAGGAATTGTTGGTGCAGTCATAATGCCACATAATTTATATCTTCACAGTGCTCTTGTTAAAGTAAGGAAAGAACAAAGAGTATAAATTATCTTTTTTATGAAATTAAAGAAGTAGGCATTCTGATGTATTAAGTATTTGCTAGGTATTAAATAAATATTATGATACAATTTATAATTTTTAGTCAAGAGACATCGATCGTAGAGAATCTAAAAAAGTAAAAGAGGCAAATATGTATTACTTCATTGAGGCATGTATTGCACTTCTGGTATCTTTTATAATTAATGTATTTGTCGTCGCGGTGTTTGCACATGGTCTTTTTAAAAAAACTAATTTAGAAGTTGTGAGTATAATAAATGAAATTTTGCAATATAATTATGTATGTGATATATCTATATTCATTTTTTTATATTTCAGTACAACCTATGTAAGGATAACAATTATACAATAGGAATGCAAACATTTGAAGTAAGAACAAAAAATTATTAGTACAAAATTATATATCCGAAAATTTTATTTTTTCATTACATTTCATTTTATCAATTATAGCAAAACAATACAGCTATTTCAGCAGATCTCAACAAAGGTGGAATATTTTTGGGTTGCGCTTTTGGTGCGGCAGCAATGTACATTTGGGCAGTTGGTATTTTTGCTGCTGGCCAATCTTCCACAATGACAGGAACGTATGCCGGTCAGTTTGCAATGGAAGGATTTTTAAATCTGCAGTGGGCTCGTTGGAAACGAGTACTGTTTACGCGAATGATCGCTATTGTTCCAACTTTCCTCGTAGCATTTTTCAGTGACATAGATAATTTAACTGGCATGAACGATATTTTAAATGCTATTATGACTCTTCAATTACCTTTTGCAACCTTACCAACAATAGCATTTACTAGTAGCGTTCAAATTATGGGTGAATTCCGAAACGGATTGTATGTTTTACATTTTTTATTTTATAATTTAGATTTTTAAAATCCATAGAACTTAATAACTAAATAACTAATGTATATTTTTAAATTTTAGAGCTAATAAAATTATTGCGACAGCACTATCTGTTGTTGTAATAATTATAAATATATATTTTGTAGTAAATACTGTCCAAGAGGACTTGCCACATCACTGGCTGATAATATGTGGTATTGTTATATATTCTATTTCATATCTTTTATTTTGTTTTTATTTGACGATCCATATGGCTGTGAGTATGGGTGCAACTTCTCTTGGTGACCATTGGGTATGTATTAAGTAAGATAATTAACACCTCAATTATTATATTACTGTTAACTTTTATTGCAGTTTGTAAGAAAATACATTGGGACTCCCGTAAATACAACACTTGGATTATCAAATCCTGCACTATATGCAAGGTAAGAATTGTATGTATTTTATATATAACAAAACTTTGTTTCATAATTGTATTATCATATTTATTACCTAAAAATAAAAAAAAGAAATTCATTCACACAATATTGTATAAATATATATAAGGTGTTTCACATTCTTGACATTTTGATTGCGTGATTATTATTATTAATAACGAAAAATTTTTATATGGAAATTAAATGTTGTCAAGGAAGACATATTATTTTGTTATTAATTTTTTTGTACGTAGACTCGTAAAGATCATATCAAGGTGAATTTTGTTTTTTTTTTTAAATGATACTCTTTATTTTTTTTATATGGACAATACACCAATCAATGCAACTTTTTGTCCTTCATAAAAAAGTTGACCTATTTATGTTAAAAAGTTAATAGCTAGAAGATATTTTAGCTTTAATTCTGTAAATTTATTGATATGAAAGATAAAAAAAGATAAGAGCAGTATTGTGTTTACATTATTCTTGTCTTTCTTTTTATTTAAATTTTGGAAACTTCATTTGAGGTTTATTGTCTTTGTCTTTTATGCATAAATTTTTTAAATTAAAATTAAAATATTTTCTAAACTATTAATTCTTCGACATAGATTAATTTTTATAGAGAATAAAAAGTTGCATTGATTATAAAAAATATAGGATTCCATTTAAAAAAAAAAACAAAATTAATTTTCATATGATCTTTATGCATTTACCCACAAAAAAGTCTAATAACAATGTAATATTTCTTTCTCGATACCATTCCACATAAATTTTTTTTTCGCTCCATATAATAATAACCATGCAATCAAGATGTTAAAATCAGGTAAAATACCCTGTATATTGTATAAGTGCAAAAAGCAATTTTTTATGTAATATCTTTACACATATTCTTGTCTTACACTATCCTCATCCATATTATAATTAACAATGTAATATAATAATGTCTGTATTTTGCGCCAAAATGTATAGTAAATAACATATGTATTGATAAATTACTTTTATAAATATTGTAAAAATAATTGTTAGTTCATGTGATGTGTAGTTAACACAGTAAAGAGATAATCAAGTAGTATTTGTAATATATTTTTTAAATGAATTATGGTGATCGGCATGTATGTTATGAATTTTCTCTCGTTTCTCTTATGCTTGAGAATAACTTATTAATACATCATACTTGTTGCAACAAATTAATGTTATTATATGTGTTCATTAAAATAACAAACCCTATAAAATCATTCGGTATAATATGTTTTAAAATATATATTTATGTAATATTATTACTGTTGTTTGAAATTTATCATATTATTCAACTTTAAGATAAAAATGCACATCATAAAATTATAGTTATGATTATACATTAAATACAAAACATTATATAGACACGTATGCTAAATTAACATTGTATACATTTTGCAAAAAATATTAATATATATATGAAACAAATTCGCGAATATATGATACAAATTCTATGTGTTTTTATTTTATCATTATATATTGTTATTCTTTATTATTATTCTATATTAAAGAACACTTATATTCTTTCATTACATTTTTGACTTATAAATTAATTTTGTAATTAATTTGTAATTCAAAAGAAAAAGTTTTTAAGTTTTAATATTTTCACAAAACGTCTTTATATTCATTATTATTGTTTAAATACTCAATTATTATCAAGTTAAGGTTTCGGAAATTATTCTTTTTATATTCATAGCTTCTTCAATGCATCAGAAACATCATTAAATATATAATAACGTTTGCATCATGAATCTACCATTAATTAATTAAAAAGATATTTCAAAAGTTATCCCTTCATCTGCCTTCAACTTTAGACATGGTATGTATTTTATATCAAATTAGTATTTTTTTCTTGTTATAGTCATAATAAAAATAAAAAATAAAAGTTAATATAATAATGTAAAAAACTTTTTTCAAACACTTTTAATCATTATAATTATATTTTTGTTAATAATCATCACGTGAATAGTTAACTAAATATTTTTGCACGCACATTTTTAACCAATTTAACTGTCATAACTTATTTAGGTTAATTAGATTTTCAAAATTTCTTAATAAAAGGTAAGAAATTTTTGAAACTTTTTATTTTGATCATTTGAAGAAAATTTAAGTTATCTTATTAACTTTTTTTAATATAAAGTTATTTGATGTTTTAGGTCTAATCCTGCATTTAATATCCAAGAAAATTGGTCTGGAAATTTTACATCAATATCAGAATATTGATTGAAATCTGATACAAGTAAAACATAGAACATTCAATACTCATGATTTGCACTCTCTTGCATTTTAAGGTTTGCATTGTATAAAATTAAAAATTATAAATTCCTATAATTCAAATTGTTTTCTAAAAGAGTTTTAACGATAACGTAACGATGTTATTAATGGCAAAATGATCGTGTGCGTATGTGTATATACAATTTTATTAAACATAATATATTAAAATTTTAAATACAATATAAAAGTAAAATAGATTTGTGTAAAATAAAGTAAAAATGAAAAAAACTTATATGAATTATACTTGAAATGTAAGAATTGTGATTCAAAAAGAACTATGATTAAAATTTGTAAATATATAAAATGTAATTAATATAAAATATATAAAATATATAATGCTATTCATATAACATGTTTATGTTTGTACTAATAATTATAGAGCGAATATTTTCTTTTCACTTAAGAATATAACGGTATATGTTCAATACGTACTAACATTAAGAATCAGTTGATTAATCTTGAGGATGCACGTACTTTGTATAAGATAGCTTTATGTTTTTTGTTACAACATATAAATAAAATTATTATTTTAAAGGAAAATAGTTAAAAACACCAGTAAACGATCTTTTTTTTTGCAATATTTGTTTTATTCATATTTAAATCTCATAAAAATATTTTGATTAAAATACAATTGATACTTATATGCTTATATCAATATCGAAAGATAAAATAGTTTAAAAAAAAGAAATTCTTGGATTATAATCAAGTAAAATTTTCCTTTTTCCCTTTATATATTGTCTTCTTTATTTTTTTCCAATAACAAACATAGTCGCATACTGATATTACATTATAAAATGTAATAATGAAATATTTAAATATATTTCTGCTGCTTAAAAGTATGTTTTAATTGTAACTTAGAGTATGACTAGATATTTTCTGAGGTATTGCAGATAAATGTATGTTATGCCTATATTTTAAATTCAATTTAGTATGAAAAAAAAACTGAAAGATACCCTGAGTTGATAAATCTGATTTAAAATTTATTATTTTTTAATCGTCGTATATTAGTAAACAGTATTTTTAATATCAATTTTTTGCCGAATTAATCTATAATCTATTTATGGTTCATTCATCACAGATTATTTTTTTGTTCACATCGCATAAAAATCAATTTAAGTAATATAGCACTTTGCAATCACGAAAGCCATTAAGACTCTTACACAATTTTTATCAAACTATTAAAAATCATTATAACAGCTTCTGTTTTCAACAATTCGTGTATACAAATAGTATATAATTTTTCTTAGATCAAATTCTGCAAACGATTATGTTTGTTTGATCATGTTCGATTATGTTGAATTATGAATTGAAATATTTTACACCAATAAAAAAGTACAAATATCATAAAACATATAACACTGTTTCCCAATGTTTTATGCAAACACCTTGCGTTAGACTTACTTTTTATAATCGATAATTCCTTAATGTATGTTTTTACATTTGATTTTTCAAATATCAATTTATCTTAGTTTTGCATATTACTTGATTATGAAGTCGTTGAGTATCGTAATGAAAGCAATGCATCATATTTTCATATATTATATCCAATATTAATAATTATATAGGATCCGTCGTTAATCGAAAGTAATACTGATTATGTTCTCGCTTATAATGCCAATAAATAAAGCCAATTATAGATAAAATTAATAAAACTAATATCAATATAGAAGATGTCATTATTGCTGAAACAAAACAAGGATTAAATGAAAAACTAATTTTGAATTATTTTAATATAAAAACTACATTTATATTATTGTAGGAATTTACCAATAATCGCTGTTGTACTCATATTATGTTTAAGTTGTTCCCATTCAATAGCACATTCTTTTTCCCAATTTATAGGTATAACATCTTTCGTTAATCTAATGAATTGATTTAAGGGACACATTGTAGTACAACCAGGAAGTTTTAGGAATTGTGCCTCCAGGCTAATATTTTTATATGATATCTAAAAAAACACATTCAATTAATAGTTTTGCACTGTTATTTCTAATTTAATTATTTTGAATACCTACTGTTACAAAATACTGATCTTTTAAATTTACTCTTAATTCTATCAAAATTGTAGCAGTATATGGAGGACAATGTGGTTCAAAAACATTTAATGTCATTAACATGTTGGCTATAGTTTCATCATGAGCGCTATACATCCATACCTTCCTATCAGGTACTAAAGCATTTTTCGATTTTTTTTCCATATGGTCTATCATTTCTCCAAGTAAGGATCCTGTATTTTATATTGTCTAAATTGTAATATATATGCTATAAATTTTTTATATAATAAAATTAATATTACCAGATTTTAATCTTTGAAGTATTTTATTGTAGGCACTAGTTGTAAAACTTTTTATAGCAATGAGTTTAAGTTTATCTGGATATATTGACTTTGTCCATTCTGGCAATGTTTTATTATAAAGATCCTATAATAAATTTAGAATATATGAAATATATAAAATATGTAAAATGTAGTACTACTCAAGCAAGGAATATAGAATGAAATAATATAATTCACCTCAATAAATAATATATCATAAAGTTGTTCAACAGATCTTAGAGATGAAATTTTATTTCCTGTTTTTTCTGTAAGATATGCATACAATTTTTCATTTTCTTTATTTATTTTTTGAATTTCTGGAGAATTAAGAACTTTTTCTAGTTCATAATCATATCTAGGACAATATTTTTTAGCAGCCAAAATATTATCCTTAT
The DNA here is from genome assembly GCF_011392965.1 of Frieseomelitta varia. NCBI lineage: Eukaryota > Metazoa > Arthropoda > Insecta > Hymenoptera > Apidae > Frieseomelitta > Frieseomelitta varia. The sequence continues at coordinate 333,545 of NW_025109973.1, forward strand.
CTTCAGGAATAGTATGCACTGGAATAGGCATCCATTTAATATTACTCCATATTTGTTTACTAACTGGAGGATATAATCCTGCAAGTTGTGATTCTGCTGACATTAAAGTACGGTCTACATCTGTACTTTGAATGTAAATATCATATGGGGAATATAAATCATTTAGTAGATGTGAATAGCGTTTGCGTATCCAACGACCAAGTAGTAGGTGTTGATTTTTTCCAATCTAGTATAATAATATAATAATAATATTAATTTATTAATATATGATAATAATGTATTAATATATCAATACATAATAATAATAATAATATTATATATATATATACATATATATTATTAAAAAGATATATATATTTAAATATTTTCAGATTTAAAAACATATTAAATGCAGTCAAAGTGATAAATTGAAAAAAAACGATCTTTTTCTCTTTACAAAAAAAATGTTTGAGTAATAAAGCTATATATATATATAATAATTAAGATCTACATACATTTGTTAATTGGCCATATGGAACTGGCCATATACTTTCGTTATTATAAGGATCATTTGGATATGTTCTTATAGGTGTTCTATCTCCATGTCTATATAACTGTAAAATAAATTGTAATTATTTTTTAATAAACAATAACAAATTATTATTATTATAATTAAGATTATAATAGAATATATATTTCAAGTTGCTTTATAAAATAAATGTAAATTACATAAATTCTAGTTATACGAATAATTAGAATGTACAATATAAACATTATTCCTATTTCAGAGAGTGTTTTTTAACTTACAACATTTGCAAAAACGATAGTTCCAAAATCTGTATCTTGAGCATGTAACAAATCCATAATAAAGAAAGCCACAATTATTAAGACAAGTAAATTTCTTTTCATATTTTCAGTATAATGTATGATTGACATTTTTGAATTACTAATGAAAAGCTTTATATAGAAATTGAATAGGATAACAATCTATTGATTACTGCAACCTGTAGAATACTCTGAGTATTCCAATATTTGTTATCACTGTTATCACTTTCAGTATCATTTATATAAAACATATATAAAATACATATCAAGCAATTTGAAAAGAGTCTTATGTTACAAAATTTAATATTTCGTTGTTGCCAATATTAGTTTCCACTTATTTCTTCTTTATATCCTATTGAAATAAGAATAAGGTTATTTATACAGTGGTACTCATATGATAGATTGTTTTTAAAAATTTATTTTATTTTATCTAGAATACTAATCTATTTTATTTAGAATATCGATTCCTATTCAGATTTTAAATTTTTTATATATAAATGGTGGAAATGATTAAAATAATTAGTAAATGATTAAAATAATTTGTAATTCGAATACGAATATTCATTAATTATATTTTATCTATGCTTGATAAATTATCTTGCGATATTTTGAAAGAATGTTCCATAATTGGAATATAAAGTAATTATAAGTAATCATTATTACCATATAATTGTTGTAAACTAAAACATTGCATGGTTTTTTTTTATTATAAAAGGCAAATTTATTTAACAATTATAATCTATAAAAATATATTAACAAAGTCTTCTTTGCACAAAATTTTATTTTAGACTAATCAATTAGATACAATTGGAAAAAAATGTGGGTTACAATATTTTGTTTATTTCATTGAAATTGTACAAAGTGAAAAATATTACGAAAAGACAATCATTATCATTATAATTGCACTAGTTAATAAACCACTTGTAAAAAAATAACTACAAATAATAATTATTACAAATATAAGAAACAATTGTACATTTTTACATAATATTTGTACAGGATTTCATAACATATGTACTTTCAATTTAAAATTAATTGATTAAAGTGAAAGGAAATTTTTATAATTAGTTATTTAGTATGATACTATCCTAAGTAAATTATAATTTGTATTAGAAAAGTTGCACATTTTAATAAATTCTATCTTTTTGCCTTTAATTTGAATGTACAATATAAAATTTGTATATAATCTCCATTTCTATATTACAATATATGAATAAGCATTATTATTTATAATACATATAAATTATTTTAGATATCTAAGGTGTGTGTGTGTGTGTGTGTGTGTACACATACATACACACATATATATCCACTGATTTTTTAATATATAAACATACAGAGAGTAATCAAACTCTCAAATTTTCTTATACTTAAAATAAATAAAGTTTCATGTATAATCACTGTACATATATTTATATGTAAACAATCGATAGAACAAATGTTAAAAATTTTTGTTCAACTAATTACTTTTTGATCAATTTAATTTATATCAATCAAGAATCACATCGTAGTTTTGGCCATATATGCGGTTAAATTTACTTGAATCATATTAAAAAATGTCTATATTATTTGAATTCAATACTGATTTGAATCCATCATCTAATAGCAAATAGTAGAATATACTTTGAATAAAATCAAGAATAAAGTTTAAATCACAGCCTCCGCTGATGATAACGTTGTGTTAAAGAAATCAAAAATTGCGCTATGAACGGCCATAGGATTAAAACAGTAAATAATCGCGGTGAACATTCTGGTAAAGGCCACCATTTTGGGTATGAAGTTGCTGTAGACTGCTTCTAAAAAAATTATATATTTTACATTGAAGAAAATAGAAATAAGATAAAAATTCTATTTTATTTATTTACACATACTATTGATGGTGCCAATGCTTGTAATGTTTGACCCTCTAAACTGCGCACTCGAGCTGTTATTCTATCTAAATCTCTTTGCAAGTTCTGCATAGTTGTAGCTATTTGATTGAAAAATTCATCAGTGTATTTTTCATCTTTTTTAATATGCTGTTTATTTCTTTCTTGTTTATTTTCTGTTACTGATTCTGTATATCCATTTGCATATCCATTAATTAATTCTGAAGAGTTCTCTTTTTGAATAATTAAGTCAGTACTTTTATCAGCAAGACTATTTAAGCTATTAATCATCTTCTGGGTAATATTAATTGTTTTTGTTGTGTCTTTTTGTATTCGTTCTGGAGCTGACTATGGTGCAAGAAAAATCAATATCAATTATGCAAGTTAAGAATAAAAATAATGTTTAATACTGTGCATTGTCTATAATACCAGTAGCTTACTTCAACAGTATCTATAAATTCGTCTTCACCATCAGTATCTGGTGGACTTGCACTATGGCTAGTAGCTGGGCTTGTTTCTAAACTACTTGCAATATGCCGAGTAATATTGCAAATTCTATGTGGTGATGTCTCTCTTGATGCTGTATAAAAAAAATACTTATTGCAAGAATTAAATTGATTCAAACTTTTCTATTTTTCATTTCATTGGTATTTTACTCATTAGCACAAGTTTTTATTGTTTTATTGTTTTATTATTAAATCAGTAAATGAAAGATAAAATATATTTTTACAAATACAAACCTAAGGGAGAACCAGATAATGGCATTCCAGGTTGTGAACGCATACGTTCCAATACAGGACCAAGAAGTAATTCTAAATCTTCAGGTGGAACACTTTCACAAAATGAATCTAGACTGTCTAGAAAATTAGCTACTTTGTCTGTATAAGACATTGTTTCTACAATCTATTAAATTATATACAAATATTAAATTATACTCAAACATTCTATAATATTCAGTAAAACTATAGTAATTTCTATAATTAACCTTTTTTAATTCTTCTACATAATTATTCATAGCTTCTGTTTTGCTCATGTTGCCCAATCGTGTCCAAGCTTCCCATTTTGCTTTTTTAACCACTTCCCAGAAAGCTGGTTTTGGTTGTTGACATGGTCCTTCCATTGCTTGTTTGTAATATGCATAAAAACGCAGCATGATTTCATTGCTAGGTTGATATGCACCTGAAACATAAATCATTATCAATAATATGTTTATTACTGTAATTTTATTAATGAACAATTTAGTTCTATGTGAAATTATAAAATTTGTGTTTTTTGCATTCAATACAGAAAAATTTGTGCTAGTATTATTCAAATTAATTGTAACACTGTAAATTCTTATCAGATTAATAATATTTTAATTGTACAACTTTTGATCAAAGAGTCAAAAGATAATACAATATATTTAATTATCATACATTCTAAAAAAAATGTAAAGACTTTAAATAAATTCCTATAATATTATATATTGTTATGTTTAATCAATAAAAGTTTAAATATTTAATTTTTTTAATAAATTTTCTTCTTTATATTTAACAAAACATATATAAAAATTTGTAGTAAATTAGAAAAATTGATAATTGTGAAAAATAATTGACATATTTGTGATCATTCACGAAGAACATTTTAAACACAAACTACAATTCACCTATTCCTATTCTGTTAGAAAGTGAAATGAGAACACACACACATTCACTTGTATTAAATGGAAAGTATATACATATTTATGAATTTAATGATAGTAAAAATGTACTATACTCAAAGCAATATCAAAATTTAATCTTTCAGATTTGTATAAAACAAAGAAAATTTCTTTTCTACAAAACTTACATTCATAAATTTTACACGAAAACAAAATTAAAATAATTATAAACACTTACGCAATGAAATATACTCGTATGTTATAAAACGTCAGTCAATCACAAAATAAAAATTTTTACTATTTCATTTTGTATCTAATTACAAATATCTAAAATTGCATAAAATTAGCGAAAAACATATTTTAATAATTTGCAAATTTAAAATATACAGATAACATATCAATAATTTGAATACATTGCAGGAATGTGTGAAATAATATTTTTGTTTTCTACTTCAACAGAATAAACAAATAAATATTTTACGAGATCGAGATATGAACTTTGTACGATTATTACACAAGCGTTTTTATATAAAAAGTAAATCTTGTAAATATAGTTGTCGCTAATTAAAAAACCAGTTTGATATGTTTCGTAGTAAAAAAAACTAAAAAAAAAACGTAACGTATAACAAGTTGTGTTAATCACGTAAAGCGCTTTGCGCAAAGCATAATAAAATAATAACATACGAAATGGAAATACGATTAAGTATATTGCTCAAAAATAGCATTTGACAACTCGACGACTGATGATATTAAGATCATAATTTATTTTAAATGTTTGAGAAAATTTACCATTCTTTGGTAAATTCCTGATCACATTAACAGCCGCCTGAAACTGTTCTTCCGTCGTCATGGCAAGATCTGTAGCTTTGAACAGATAGATATTCACACTCACTTTGCTATAACCTTATTTTTTTTTTTTTTCGTTAATTATCAATCACTTTCAATAATTTAAGGTATTTGTTTTCGACCAAACAACAAACGTAAAAAAAACTAACTCGATATCCTTTAAGTTATATGAGAAATTAAGTTAAAAATAAGGCATATAACGATAGAATGACAGATCACCGATTGATGACTGGCGATCGTCCTGTGATCATACACGCATGATGGCGCATGCGCGTTAAATGATCGTCGAGCAAAGTTTAACCCCTTCTTTTCACTTTTTATCATAAATGCCACAATTGTCTTCTAAATTTTGAATAACTCAAAAAGAAAAAACATAGTTTTCAGTATGTTCATTGATTGATTATTTTGTCGTTTGAAAATATTATGTTCCTATATATATATTGAATGGATAATTAGATCACGTTATAAAAGTAGCATATAACGGATATTTTTAATGCAAACCGTTTCTTTTTTCTATGATAAATAGAAATTGTTATTATTTATTAGACAAGATAAGAAAATGAAATTTACATATATAGAAATAGTAATTGTTGAGTTTGACAGTCTGTCTTCTGTTTTATTCATTATTTTCATGTAAAAATAAAATATTATTGAAAAATGTTTGTTATATTGTTATAATTATTAAAAAAATGTGAATTTTATAATTTTATAATTTTTTTCAATAAAATTTTTGAAATCTTTTTGATAAAAAGTTCATTTTTAATCATTATCTATGATACACAATCCATGATAATAGATTATTTTCGAAATGATGATTCCATTAAGATATAAATTTTTATATTTTTTTCAAAGACATAAAATATAATAATAATGAATACATATATTTTTAAAAGAAATTAATCATTCTTTTAATCTTTTACAGCGTTACAAATCTTGATATATATGTAACTGCATGCACATGCGTGAACGGTTACATTTTTATAAATTCAGAAATACATTAACAGTTCAGGTGAGTGAATATGTCATTGATTTTACTTGATAAAAATTAATTCAGTTTAGGATATTTAAATTGCATCAATACTTAGATTTATCTTTTATTGAGGATAAGATTTTATTATAGAACAGATAATTTATATAGAATTTGTAAATCTTTAATTTTATGGTTATTGTAAATTGCTTTTATGTAAAAAATGTTTTCTGTATACATATACATAAAAAGAATATTGGAAAATCTATATATCATATGTAAGTTGAGAAAAATGAATATCTTACAATTTCTTTACAATTTTTATAATAATCAATGTATTTTCTGCAGAAAATTATCATTTATGTTTTATTTTATAGGTTAAACTTTTTAAAGTAGAAATGGTTTCAATTGGTCGTGGTCGTGGTTGGGCTCAAAATGATGGACATTTATTATCAAAACCAGGAAAATCATTATATTCTGATGATATGACTTATGTAAATCTTGTTAGTCTCATTAATCTTGTTAACAGCGAAAACGTAGCACAAAAAACTGAAGATGTTGTGAAATTGATTAATGAGAAAGTAAACAAGGAAAACTTGAAGTAATTTTGCAAACTATTTAGTTTTTATAAACATTTTATTAATTTTTGCTTTGAATAATTTATCGTATACAATTATTTTAATTGATTTTAACTGATTGCAGAGAAATACACGACAAACTTTACTCATATGCTTTAAATAATAGAGATTTTGGGCTGAAATTACTAATGGTATATAATTACCCTACAATTAAAAACATATGTGATTCTGAAGGTACAAGTCTATATAAGCACTTAGTAAAACGATTTCAAATTGATTATGAAAGTAGGTATTATTATGTATATTTCAATTAGAAGCTTATAACAGTTGAAATTTATGTATTTGTTAATTCATCTTTAATTATTCTGTAAATTTAGAAAGAAGAGATCTAAGGCAAAAAAATGCAGTTCAATTTCATAATGCTGTTGTCTTATTTTCTAAATATTTAAGTTATATTGTACATTCATCATGCAAGTTCCTCGCATTACAATCTGCATTAATGGATTATATGGAAATGTTGTTAGAAACAGGTTCTCCAGAAGATATTCAAGTTTTTACAGAACAAGTACATATTTGAAATTTTAATTTAAATTTTGTACTTGACTATGGTTTAACTATTTTGATATATTTTCAGCTTATTGTACATGGAAACAACTTACATAGTAGTTATAAGGAAAAATTAGAAGATTTAATGATCACTGCAAGACAAATGTTGATTAAAGAAAATCTTTCTTTTATATCTCGTCAATTTTTATTGTATGCAATAGATTTAGAAAGTAAAAATTTTAATCCATTGCCTAAATATTTACAGAAATTTTATAAATTGCAATTCAGTAAAAATTTTAAAGAAGAGGACAATGATATCGTTAATTCTTTATCAAATATAAATATAGAAGATGGTAATTGCAAATAAAAATTTAGTTCAAAAAGATATTAGTTTTTGTTTCAGAGAATAGTTTGATAATGTCACCCAATATTTTATTAAAAATATAAATGAAACTTAATTAATTTTAGAGCACCTTTCTTCAACGAATGAACCTAATGATCAGAAATATCAGTCTACATGTGCAAATAGTCGAGGTTTAAGAGCAATTCGAGGTTTGGGAGCGGCAGATGTCCCAAAATAAAAATTAATCCTATTATGTATATGTAAACAGAATACTAATATAAAAATTAACAAATACAAATGGAAACAGGTTATATATGTTCTCTATCTTAATTATTTGAGTTTATTTGAAGAATAATTTATGTAATGTTGCTGATAATACTTTGATGTTTCAGGTGTTTGCTGATGACGACTGTACATATTTTATAAATAACAAATTAAATTAAACAATTTAGAGTATTTTTGTGTTTTAGATTATATTATAAATCTAAAATTCCCAAAAATATAATTTTTATGATTAATTTGAGCAGAATAACGAACAAAGTGCATTCGAAATTTATAATGTTTATTAATAAAAAGTATTGTATTATCTACTAAATTTTATACTGAAAATATATTATAAATGTATATAATATTGAAGCAGTATATTCTGATATTCAATTAGGATTGAACTAAGGAATGACTAGGAATGAGCAATTCAATTTATTTACAAAAGGAATTAGTAATTTATTTAATTATAGAGTACCGTTTTCTTTCATTTTAGATAAAATAAAAGTAATGTTAATTATTTTTAAATTATATAATTATCAACAATAAAAGTATTATTTTTTATTCTTTATTCTTTATTCTTTATTATTTTTTATTTTTTATTCTTTATTATTTTCAAGATGTAAATTGTTATATATATTTTTTATTGAATAAATACAATTGAATAAATATATTTTTTCAATTTTTCCTATTTGTTTTATTTATTTTTTTTTTCTTAAAAGTTAAAATAAGATAGCCGCAAAAATAAAATTTGGTCCGGAAAAGATCGTAATTTTAAACTTAAATTTAGAAAAGATGAAGTGATAAAGAAACTATAGTGAAATAATCAAAATCAAATAAAGTTACTGAAATTATGAAAATCTCAGAAAATTATGAAACTTTGAAAGTACACACACACGCATACACACATATCGACACTAGTACTGCACTATATATACGGCTATTATTAATGTTAAAAAAAAGTGTGTTAGACTAAACTTGTTTAAAGTCAAAGGGCATATAATTTCATATTATTAATTTTTTGATAGATAGAGAGCAAGTAAAGGTTAACTTTGTTTTTTTAAATGAAATTATATAATTTTTAAAGCACTAGTAAATTTATCCTGTTTTTTATAAAAAATATTAATTATTTTATATAGGAAAACTATTAGATTAGTAGATATTTTAATTAAAATTTTTTCTAAATTAAAAATTTTAATTAAAAGAAAAAAGAAAACTTCTCTTTCATAAGGTAGATTTTATAAAAATTGAAGTTAAAATATGTACCAATTTAATGGCTTTTCGACAGATTAATACTTTTTATAGAAAATCCTGAGATGATGTTTCAAAAATTATAGGATTTCATCTAAAAAAAACTACAATCTTTGTATATCCACCACATGCCCACCTATCAAAAAAATTTAATACTATCATTGAAGAATAGATAGATCGGATATCATAAATGGGGCTTCGTGTCTGTGGATCTGGACCAGGAAAATAATCACTGGCTTTTAGCGCATTCTACGCTTAAACCACGAGGTATGTATATGAATAGACCAAGCACCTTACGCGGTTTCGTGGTTTGAGATCTGAAATACCGACATAGTAAAAAAATCATTGGTTTCTTTTAGCGCACTCTACGTTTAAACAACGATGAACGGGGAATTACATCAAGTAAAACGATCGAGGTTGTTCCAGTAGTAAATGCGCCAGCAATACGATTTTTGAAACGCATTACAGTGTTGTCAAACTTTCAATAGTGAAGCTAGTAACTAACTCAAATCATCTTACTACATATATGTACATATGTTAGAAAGAACTTTATCCAGATTTATCACGACTTTTAAATATGTAGTAAATTAAAATTTTTAAATTATTAATACATGGTCTTAGCTGTAAATGACTTACATTTTATTAAATATTCTTAAAAACAATTTTTAAATAACTAAATTCTCAACTATTCTGAATTATTATTAATATTAAATTATCAAATTTATGTTAAAATTTTAACAATTTTATTATAATTATGCACTGCAGTTATGACAAATAGTATAAATTCTATAATTCATTAGTAAAAAATTACACGTATTAATTATTAAATAACAAATAAATAACAAAACTTATTAAAAAATAAATTTTTTATTAAAAAATAAATAACAAAACTTGGTTATTTATGAAATATTAATGTAAATCATTGAAATATTAATATAAATCTTCATGAAATATCAATATAAATCTTTAATTTTTTCATGAAGATAAAAAATATAAACATATCTATGGAATACGTCTTTATGTATCTCACAAAATCAATCTATGTTGAATGTGTTTACTAAATTTGATATAAAGGGACACATTATGTGGTGCAAATTATAGTTTTGCAGATCAAGACTAAATATAGGGATAGCACATCAAAACCAAACCGAAACTTTACAATGTCACAGAACATTATTAGAACTAGATAGATCATTTACGCGGTAGCTTCTTGATGTAAAAATAGGTATATCTTTCTCTGATTTGTACTTGTCCTTGACCGAACCTGAAGACGGCTCATACCGTGACAAATTCTAAACAAAGTATTTGAAGGGACATAGGTTTCAGATTTCCTATTCAAAGCATATTTGCTGAAATGCATTCTAAGAGCATTTTGTCTAATGCTGTTCTATTCGTCAGGAAAATATAAAAATATAAAAAATTAAAATATAATATTTTAAATTTAAAATCAGGAAATATTGATTTTTAATAAACAATTATTTTTAATTCTTTTTAATTTCTTTTATTACTATTTTTAACAAAACTTTTTATTGATCTTGAAATATACATTTATTTATTTTTTATAGAACAATATAACAAATAAATAAATAATGCAAATTTCCTTATTTTTAAAATGTTTTCTTTTTCATTTTGATTGTTTATCAAATATTTGAAAACAATTCAACTTTTATTAATTAAAAAATAACTCACTTTCCACTATAATCATTGATAACGCAGAATTTTCATGAATTATAACTAATTTTTCCAAAACAATATCATGAAACTTGAACGAATTTTGACAAAAGAAGAAATGACACTATGTTTTATTTATATGCAGCATGTTTTTCTTTCATCTTAGTTCTATTATTTTATAAGGCAGCGATAATGAATGAAAGAATAGAAATAAAAGCACTGACAATGAATGAAATAATAACACGATAGAATAACACGATCAAGTTATCAATAATGCGTGCCATTAGCTTTAATATTTATTATTGTACTTTTGTAACTGTTCTTAAATGCAATATTTAAATTTCTATCACGAAGATTTGTCGAAAAGAGAGTCAACAAATTATATCTACGAAAAGCGACGATATTATTTGCGTGACTTTGTCATTTGGTTTTTTCATGTTCAATATAACGGATATAAGAATTTAAAAAAATTATTTTTATTTTATTTAATTCAAATATGAAATAAGCATTTTCTTGAAAATCAAAAATATGGATTAAGTTATTTTTGATATCATTTAAATGATTTTATTTAATTCTATTTAAATTTTATTTAAATAAAAATTATATTTTTAATTATTGTTTATTACTTATTATTTAAATAAAAATTTGCCTAAATGATTCGAATGCGGGTAATTGATACTTGGAGTCGAATCNTTTAAAATATTATATTTTAATTTTTTATATTTTTATATTTTCCTGACGAATAGAACAGCATTAGACAAAATGCTCTTAGAAAGCATTTCATTTCAGCAAATATGCTTTGAATAGGAAATCTGAAACCTATGTTCCTTTAAATACTTTGTTAGGAATTCGGCTCAGATAACGATTCGGCTAAACAAAGCACAGAATCTCGTACAAGCAACATAACTACGCACGAAAATCTCGCAGCAAACCCCAACCCACAAATCATAAAATGCCAAAACACAAAACCTCCTCCGATATACGTACATGGAAATATATCAAGCTTCTGGATGCCCTAAAGGAGAAGTATAAAAATACATTTCAAATTAAATTCGTTTCTAACAAGCTAAAAATTATGTTCACCAATTTAGCGACAATTTAACGATTTTAACGACTTCAAAACCATATGCAAAAATGAAAACACAGAACACCATACTTACACGATTAGGACAGAAAAAACAACGACGGTAGTTTTAAAAAGGACCTATATGGTTTCCAGAAGCAGGATATGTAATAATATAAAAAGTTTAAACCCCAACATACTCCAGGAAGTATCCAATATACCGAGGAACATTTGCACCTGGGACATCAATGGCGCAAATAAATCATATTGGATCGATCCATAGAGAATATCAAGATTTATTGAGAAAAATATTGGAAAAAATCGCACAAGCCTACTCTCCAGTGCTTCCTACTAGCTGTAACAGAAAGGCAATTTGTGTTAAGTGCCTCACGATTCCAGAATTTGCAAAAAAACTGTTGAAACTCTACCAACATGCATAAATTGCAAAGGGATCATCCAGCGAACTTTTCAAAATATTCTACCCCTCTAGCTTTTTTAAACAAAAAAAGCTTGTATTCAAACAAAATCCAGCCACCACAATAACTTTCACCTATTCCCCAACAAAACTTCCTATATTCAGCCAACACGAGAATTAAAACAACGTTTTACATACGCAAGAATCTTAACATCTTGAAAGCCACCGCACAATCTCTCGTCATGAGAGCCACAAAATATAACAAATAGTCACTAAATATTGTCAAAATAGCCACTAAAATCAGTGGATTTAAATCTATTTTTAAGAATAATCTCCTTAATCTAAAAACACTAATAATCTTGATAGAGTAAAGCCACAATTTATACCAAATGCACTAATTATCTTGATAGAGTAAAAGCCACAATTTTGATAGTAAAAGAACTGGAAAATGATTCATAGAAAATCTCTCAAATTCACCTTATGGAACGCAACTTAAAAGCGTAAAAAACAAAGCCATAGAACTCCATAAATTCCTTATTGATCACAATTGACATTGCAATTATTAACGAAATCTGGTTAATCTTTACAGATGCATTCAAACACTCAAATTACAATAGAAAAGACGGATCCCTCGCTACCGCTAACAAACCAAGAGGAAGGGTACTCATAGCAATAATATAAAGACATTCCAATTGAAGACATTCCGTAACCTACAGTTACGGTCAAAATTAAATGGACAGGTAATAGAAATAGGTATGAATTAAATTTAGTCAAAGTAGTACTATTATTACGTACTTAAGTTTTATACATTACATATCTTTATGTTACATAGATTATTTAGTGAATAATTAAAATTAATATTTACATTTGTATTGAAATAAGACATATTTAAAGAAAAACTTAGCTGATTTTCGAGGGACGAAAATAAGTGGACATGTAATAAAATAATATGAGAAGAATAAAATTAATATTTAGTATGTCCACACTTTGCTTTAATAATTGCTTCTAGACGTCGTGGGATGTTGCTTTATCAGATTTTCAATGTAATTTTTATCGATATTTTCAAATGCTAAATTTTTAAAACAATCGTTCTTGTTCTTTCGCTTTTCTAATGGCACTTTTGAGTCCAATACACTCCATAAATTTTTTTTATTGGATTCAAGTCTGAACTTTGTGCTGGCCATGCCAACAATTTAATATTTGAATCCTCAAAAAATTTATTGGTCTTTTTAACAGTGTGCTTCGGGTGTCTTGTTGTCTTGCTGCAAAATAAATTCTTCTTCGAGACCAATTTTTAAAACTGCCTCTTTTAAATTTTCGCATATTATTTCAGTGTACTTGTCAGAATTCATTATTTCTTTAATTTGTTCCAAACTACCAACCCCATTCCATGAAAAACACCCCCATGACATTAATGATCCTCCGCGAAATTTGACAGTTGTCGTAACGAACAGCTTTCTGTATGATTCATATTTGTTTTTCCACACATAATCCTTTGCTTCAATTGTTGCAATTCAAATTTGCTTTCATCACTCCACATTATTTTTTTTCCAGAATGATATTGGCATATTTACATAGTTTTTAGCAAAAGCTAAACATTTCTTCATATTTGTTTGATTAATATATGGCTATGGCATTTGGTTTTATAGTATCTTAATCCCAACTCCTGCAATCTACGTCGTACTGTTTTTTTATGATACATTTAATTCTAACGTTTCTACAATATTTCGCGATTCTTGGATTTTGTTGACATTTACAAATAATTCAACGATCTTCCTTCGCGGTGGTACAACGTTACGTCCGCGACTGCTTAAATTTTCAACGGTTTTGTGTACTAAGTATTATTTATAAATTTTTTCTACCGTACTTTTGGAAACATCGAATTTTTTTGCTATCACACGGTAATTTAATTGATTGCGGCAGTCCGATACAATCAAATAACGAATTTGATTTCAAATTTTTTTCTTGCTGACATTCTGCTATTTCCTTACGAATAATCTGTTCTGTACAAAGTCTAGAAAACAACTAAACAGAATTAATTCAAATTATTGATACCACAGCGTAAGAATGGGAAGGGACAACACTTCACAACTTTGTTTAAGTTGTTTGCCTTGGAGTAACGAAACAAACGAGTGTCCACTTATTTTTGTCCCTCGACAATCTGCTAACTTTTTCTTTAAGTATATCTTATTTCAACACCAATGTAAATATTAATTTCTATCATTCGCTAAATAATCTATGTACCATAAAGATATATAATATATGAAACTTAAGTACGTAATAATAATACCACTTTGACTAAATTTAATTCATATCTATTTCCATTACTTGTCTATTCAATTTTGTCCGTAACTGTACCTCCCCTAACAAATAACAGAGTACATAGCAATAAAACTGAAAATCACTTTTACACTCACTATCGACGCCGCGTATGCACCACCCAAAACAAAAATAAGCCAAACCGATCTCGATAATATCATTCCTCCTCGCAGTGTGGGACACTTTATTATCAGGAAAGGCTTTAACACCAAATACCACGGAATAATCTAAGCAAAAACGAAAACGGATCGGCAATTAAAAATCATTCAGAGACTACCAAATCATACATAGCCCAACTTATACACACAGACAACCAACAGAGACATCTTCCTCTCAAATGCACCTTACTCTTACAACTGTCAAATCATTGACGATCTACCTTCCAACCATCTACCAATAGAACTACTATTTCAATTACATAGAACAGCAAGAAGAACATACTAACTGGAAGACATACGCAAAAATCTGCAATAAAATTAACATAAACCCATGCCTAACTAACGAAACACACATAGATACAGAAATTAAAACTCTTATCCAACACATAAAAAAAGCATATCGAAACGCGACACGAACAATCTCGCGCACACAACATAAGCCTAATCACTGATTCGCTCCTCTCCGACATAAGAAACAAAAATAGAATGCGAAGAAAATATCAAAAAACTGGTAATCCGATCTTCAAATTGTAGAGAAACATCCTCACAAATAAAATTCAGAAAAGAATAATCCACGCAAAAAGTAATACATGGCAACAAAAATTAGCCAACATAAGAAACACTGATCACACTTTATACAAACATACATACAAAACACCGGTGGCAAGAAGGTTTAGTTCGAAATTTTGAAAATGTACACACGCACGCATACAATCAACACTCTCCCATAGAACAGGACATGGAACACAAACTAACCCTCATCCAATCAACCCTTCCAACTCCAGTTAATTACCCATTTTGCATTTCAAAAACAGTTAAGAACATAATCAAAAATCTTTCAAACAATGAAGCAAACACTAGGACCCGACAAGATAACTGCCATTAAATTCAAAAACCTATCCAATAGTACAACTTTACTATATCTACAAAGCCTGCCTAAAACTTGCCTATTTTTTAATAGCTTGGAAAATGGCTAAGGCTATTCCAATACCGAAATCAGGGAAACCCATAACAAACACATCAAATTACAGAACGATCAGCCTCCTCGATATTCTAGGCAAAATCTTAGAAAAAAATCATTCATCATCACCTCCTTGTAAACAATAACAAATCTGACATGATAACCCCCCAGCAATTCGGCTTTTGACAAAAATCATTCATCCATACAAGAGTTACAGCGCGTGACCGAACACATCATTTTGGAAAGAAACAAGAAAAAAACAATCCATTTCTATTAGACTTCAATAAAGCATTTAACTTCATTTGGGACAACGGCCTAATAATCAAACTACACGCAATAAAAATTCCATCTTCACTCATCAACATAACAATCAGCTATCGCTATAACAAGAATTTTTACGTTTCCATAAACGGTACTAAATTTACAACCAAAAAAGTTACAGCTGGAGTTTCTCGAGGATCCATTCTAGGCCTCCTTCTTTTCATCCTTTACATCAAAGATAGACACACAGCCATATTCGTCGATAACACCGCAATTTACGTTTCCTCGTGAAGTTCCGAAAGAGCCACCAAGTACATTCAAAACCACATAGATTTACTACAAAAATATTTCAAAGACTGAAAACTGAAAATAAACCCTGCAAAAATTCAAGCCATTACATTCATCACAAAGAAAAACTTGATACTAAATCCCATTAAAATAGCAGATCAAAATATTCCCTGATCCTCCACTGCCAAATATCTGGGAATCATCCTTGACGCAAAAATCATTTTTCTGGGCTTCCGCCATAGAAAAAGGAACAAACAGGCTCTACACAGGCTTTATCCTCTTATTTTCAGCAGTAGCAGACTAAAAACGAACATAAAAATAAATTTATATAAAAGATGCATTAGACCACTCATCACTTATGGACATCAAAATGGTGTCCCCAAAACTGGGCGGCTGCTGCCAAAACTCATATAAATAAAATCCAAAGGATGCAGAATAATTTCTTACGCATCATTCTAAATAAACATATGACACGCCCATTAGAATATTACACTCTATAGCAAACATTCCAACCATTCAAAAATTCATTCGCAACTCACTCACTACAGCGTACAATCCAAATTACACTAACCCACTTATCAGAAATACAAGAAACTACGAAGTTACAAACATACTTCTAAAAATCAGGACAAAGATGCAATCACACAACAGTATACAACATCAGGATCAAAAATCAAGCACCGCAGGTTTTTTGCAAATTTTTTCCTGTACCACATCTACACGTACCACATACATAAAATTAAACAAGCAAATATTAATTCATAATCCTCTTCACGTTAAATGCAAGTTGTAGGGACACGTTACTTTAGGAACTGCAGAAAGAAAATTACTCAAAGAAAGAAAGAAAAAAACCCACGGACAGAAACTGTTTAGCACTGCAGCAAGCACGATGTATTGTTATATTTTTGTATCTATAAGTTTTAATAAACAGTTCTATGAAATTGTGAAGTATAATTTTTAATTATATCCTTACAACGTAACACTGTCTTCAGGTTCGATGAAGGATCAAAGTACAAATCAGAGAAAGATATACCTATTTTTACGCCAAGAAGTTACCGCGTAAAAGATCTATCTATCTCTTCTAATAATGTTCTGTGACATTGTAAAGTTTCGGTTTGATCTTGATCTGCTATCCCTATATTTAGTCTTGATCTGCAAAACTATAATTTGCACCACATAATGTGTCCCTTTATATCAAATTTAGTAAACACATTCAACATAGATTGATTTTGCGAGATACATAAAGATGTATTCCGTAGATATGTTTATATTTTTTATCTTCATGAAAAAATTAAAGATTTATATTAAATAAATAACCAAGTTTTGTTATTTATTTAGTATAAATCTTGCTATTATTATAGTATTGATAGACAAAGTAGTTTATAGAAAAATTTCAAATAATATTTTAATTAATAAGCGTAATTTTTAACTAATGAGTTATAGAATTTATACTATTTGTCATAACCAATGCACTGCAGTGCATAATTATAATAAAATTGTTAAAATTTTAACATAAATTTGATAATTTAATATTAATAATTCAAAATAGTTAAAAATTTAGTTATTTAAAAATTGGTTTTAAGAACATTTAGTAAAATGTAAATCATTTATAGCTAAAACTATGTATTAATAATTTAAAAATTTTAATTTACTACATATTTAAAAGTCGTGGTAAATCTGTAAAACATGGATAGAGTCTTTCTGATATATGTAGTAAGATGATGTCGGTTAGTTACTAGTTTCACTATTGAAAATTTGACAACACTGTAATGGGTTTCAAAAATCGTATTCCTGGCGCATTCACTACTGGAACAACCTCGATCGTTTTACTTGATGTAATTCCCCGTTCACCGTTGTTTAAACGTAGAGTGCGCTAAAAATGTAGTAATTTTTTACGTCGGTATTTCAGGTCACGGGCCACGAAAGTCCGTAAGATGCAACGTCTGTTCATATACATTGTCTGTGTTTGTGTTTTATGTCGTCATCAGCGTTAAAATAAATTCGTTCCTGAATATTATTCGGAAACAATCACAAAAAATATGCGTCAGCATATTCTTGAAATATTTCAAAATGAGATCTCTTAGAAAATTTAGCAACAATAACAATGACTATTGCGAAGACATTCCAAAGATGAATATAAAAATCTCTGCAATTGTCCAAACTGATCTTTAGTCTTGATTCTTTGGTCTTCATTTTTTAATCTTTTGTTGTAAATTTGTAACTCTAATCAGAATATATTATCATCAGAAACCTAGTTCTTGATCTTTGTTTTGAATATCCTAAACGAATATCTGGATCTCGGACATATCGAAAACAACATTGTTTTCTCGCAAGTTTATATTTTTCGATCTCTGATTCTATTGGAAAGCAATTGTTTCCATGGTAACAATACTGTTATAATGTAGAATTTTTAATTAGCCGAAACATCAATAACAATAATGGTAAGGGAGAAATAGTTAGAGATGCTGATTTAGAACAATAATTTATTTTGTAAAGAACTATCTTATCGATTTACTAAGCCTAGTGGACAAGTTATTGCATCTGCTTTCTTCAAATAATAATTGTCACTTATAATACCGACCAAAGTTAAAACGCTGACTAATAATATATTCTAACATTATTTGACGTATTTACAATTTGCATCTGCAAATAGATGTTTTTTTTATTCGTATAATAAGAAAGATTTTATATTACAATATTCGTTCAGATTGCTCGTAGATCGTAAATTATATACGAAGCGTAGTTTATGCAATATTAATGTAAACGCTTGTTAGCTTCTCGGAATTAACAAGCGTTTGCATTATACATAGTTCATCATTGAAAGTTTTTTGCACAATAATATGACAGTTTTCCTCCATTATATTATATCCGCCATTCTGCTGTAAATTGACTTTTGTCATAATGTACATATATAATATGTATACGATATAACCGCTTGAGAACTTAAACAATGAAAGTTAACACTGTAACTTGTCTTTAAAATAAAGTCAAACGACTGTAACAAGGAATAATAAAATTTGATAAAGAATATTATACATATCCTAAATTTTTTAAAACTATTGTATAAATTATATCATTTTGTTAATTTATTAAATTTTCGGTATTGAAAAATACATTGTACTGTAAAATAAAGTATTTCCAATATTAGCGTTATATGTAATAGTTTTTACAATTTTTTTTAAATTCCATAAACTTATTCTATTGCATGAAATAATCAAAGTGTTCTTCTATAATTATTCAGGAAATGAACGATATAACAGAAATTTGCATATATTATAAACCATCGATGTTTCAATTAACTAGGTAACTATACGTAACATCCTTGCAAAATTTCTAAGCAATATCTTATTAAAAAAATTCTTATATATATATATATTTAAATTAAGAAAGTTTATCTATGTGATAAAAGAAACAATAATTTTATCTGTTAAGATAAATGACATTTTGTCATTCTTTTGCATTAAAAATGAAATTAACAGAAACGTAAACAAGCTTTGATTTCTTATAAGTGATCTCTTTATTTTTGATCATTGTTCCAAAACAATTATCGGAACATTTTATTTTCTTGATCAATAAGAAACGATCACGATTCCATTTTTTCAGGAATAAATTCTTCCTCGAGCTCAGTTTTTAATTTTGTCTCGATTTCTGATTGTTGATCTGCTTTTTGACCATCCTCTTCTATTTGTTCATCCACGTTGATTTCTTCTTCTTCTTCAGTTGTTCCTGGAACCATTTCCTCTTTTACAGTCACTCCTTCATTGCAATTTCTTTCTTCGGTATCTTTTTTTTTTATTTCGATGGTATTCTGTGTATTTTTACTGGGTGGTGGCACGTCTCCCGGTCGATGAAATGTTAACATATGATGATCTAGTTCTGCTCTGAAGAAGAACTTGAGTGTACATTGGGAACAATCGTAGGGACGAGCACCCAGACCGTGTTCTTGAAGCATATGATTCTAGAATTGAAAGACCAAAGATCGATACAGTATTATTAAAGTTTTTAAAAATTGAATAAGAAGCAAGAAGTAACAAGGAAAAAGTTGAGATAAGCGAGAGAAAAGGACAAAATTTTTTAACAAAATAAAATATATATCTTTAAAAGTAGAAGAATTATGATTTTATGATACCTGAAGACCAGTAGGTGCGGTGAAGAGAGATTGACAAATGTAACAGCTGAGAGCGGCACATCCTGCGAAAGTATGCTCTATCAAATGACTCTGCAATTCTAATGGACTGCTAGCTTCAAAAAGACACAGATGACATCGTAATGTTTCTATGGAAGTCCTTCCCGATGTTTCTAGATGTTCTTTTCTTACATGTTGCTGAATCTTTGCCTCTGTTGGGAACGACATCTGAAAAAAAGAAATAAATGTAATACAATACAAAACTTTATTATATTAATTATTATGATCTACTTATTATAGCCTTATATACCTGACACTGTATACATGTGTATGTGTTTAACATAACTCCACTTATAACTTTTTCATGTTCGACTATCCTATGTTTCTCCACCTTGTCAGAATCCTCAAATTTCACCCCACAATCTTGACACTTCTTTCTATCATTCCCCTCATTTTTATCTTCTTTATTCTCGGTTTCCCATTTATCCTTTGATTTATCCCATTGCCCATCTTTATTACTGGATGTCCAAGAAGCATCACATTTAATAGGCTCGTAAGGTGAATTCAAAATAGGTAGACCCTGAGAGTGTCGAATGTAACAAGATTTGCAAACTCTTAAAGACTGTCCTCCTCCACTTATATTACTTGGAGGTAAATTAACAAAGTCATCAGCTGAATAATCTCTTAAACAAAGACAACAACTTGGACTCTGATTCTTTTGATTGGGACTGGGGCTGGATGCCACGCTGTGAGAACCAGAAGTTCTTAAGTGGTGTCTGGCATGGAGACGACATTCCAAATCACTGATCAATGTCTGTCTACAAACTACACAAGCTGCAGGAAGATGAGGAAGAGAACCATCTAATCTCTGCTGAGGATCCACATTCTCCAGACTGTGTCTTTGCACATGTTCTAGAAACTGTGATTCTGAAGATAGGTTTCCTCGACAAACGATACATGTGTCACTTAATTGAATCTTACAATGTTTCTGAAGTTTATGTTCTGCAAGTGTTGCTCCTGATGGACACACTTCGTCACAAATATTACACTTGTGGCGTCCTCCAGGTTCACTTGATGCATGTTGGATCCTTGTATGAGATTCTAGGTCAGTTCTAGAACGACATACTTCTCCACAGTATGCACAAGTCATGCTAAGACTTGATATAGACTTATTTTGAAACTTGGTCGGAGTGTGAACCAATTTTTTGTGAGCTTGAAGTTCTGCTTCGTTGGAAAACTCTCCTCTTTCGCAGAGATCGCATTGTTGAGAGGATGCATTGGTGTAATTTGGACGTTTATTGTTGTTGTCACGTTGATTCAGAGAATTGTTGTTGCTGGAAGCTGGAGAGCGACCTCTTTTTTGGGATTTAGCCTATAATAGAAAATGAAAAAGAATGATTGATCAAATTAGAATTTAAAGCTTGATTTTATTAATCAAATATTTGATATTTTCTGAAATAAATATTGAATTACTCTACTCTACAGTATATATGATAATATACTGTAAGATAAATCAAGGAGAATTCTTTTTATACTTAAACATTATGTAATGTTTACATATGTATATAAAGGAGAATTCTTTTTATACTTA
Source organism: Frieseomelitta varia (assembly GCF_011392965.1). NCBI lineage: Eukaryota > Metazoa > Arthropoda > Insecta > Hymenoptera > Apidae > Frieseomelitta > Frieseomelitta varia. The sequence goes on from NW_025109973.1 coordinate 355,504, forward strand.
AACATTATGTAATGTTTATATATGTATATATGTATATACCTCTTCCTGTAATCTTGGTAGTCTACCAATTCTTCCATTCTCTCTAGAATTACTTCTCATGACATCCTGATGATCACTAGAGTGATGTGCTTGAGTAATATGTCTATCTAATAAAAATTCCACGGCAAATCCTTCTCTACAAACAGGACATCTATATAAGTTAGCAGAATGGCTGGCTAAATGGAGTTGTAGTTCCAGCTCGGAACTACAACAGATTCCACAGAAGACGCATCTTGGTCCGGAATTCCCAGTTATTCCTGGAGTGGAAGCAGGACTCCTGGCCACAGGACTATTATTTGACATCGTTGGAGGTGCGTGGACATTTCTTACATGGTTTGCCATTTCAGACTCACTTCGGAAGAAGCTTTTTCCTTCTTCTGGCGCATTTCCCGGTGAATTTTCATTATTAGACACTGTGCAAGCATTGCATCTATAGATTCTGCATTCTTGACTGTGTTTCACAGCAAAATGAACCTGTATCGCTACTCTAGAATCAAATGTATCTCTGCACAAGGCGCATCGATAGAGATGATGAGCATGACTGTCGAGTAAATGCCTCTGAAGAAGATCAGGATGAGGATAAAGTTTCTTACATGCACCACAAGCATATTCTTTACTAATCTGGCCCAAATAATGTTTCGTTAAATGTACCAACATGTCTTCCCTATCTTGAAAAGTGGCTTCACACTTTAAACAAGGGTGTCTAACATCATTTCTATGATCAGCTTGAAGATGTCTAGCTAAGTGTTCCCTGAATGATTCGAAGTCCTTTAAAGCAGCTCCACACTGTCCACATAACAATGTACCAGCTGTATAATTACTTTCTGTACTGGTAGAATGCTTGTTGGTCAAATCAGCTGGCTCAGAAGACGTTTGCTCCCTACATTTCTGACTCCTGTTACTTTTAGTGTCATAATTTCCATTCATCTTAGAATCTGTATAGTCTCTAATTTCTAGGAGACCTGTTCTTCGATTTTCACAATGTTGGAGAACATAGTGTTCTGCATAAGTCGCTGCAGAAGTACAAGGAATGCCACAAAGAGGACACATCATCAAAGCAGAGCCAAAACCATCGGTTCTATGAATCGAAACCAAATGATCCCTCAATGAGCCTAACGTAGAGAACTTCATAGTACACTGACTACATGTAAATGCGTTTTCATAGTGATCTTTTTCTATAGATTTTTCTGAATCATCTTGATATTTCCTTTTGTGTTCTTTAGATGATCCTTCTGGCTTTCTGTCGAAAGTCTTTTCATTCTGATAACTTATTTGTTCATTGATTCTGTTAGTTGATGGAGATACTGCAACAGTTTCTCCACTTAAGATAGCTTGGTGCATCGTGTGCACGTGCATCTGGAGTTGTTGCATACAACTGAAGGTATCTCTGGTACAATACATGCAAGCTAACTTCAGTGGAGAGCTCAGAATCGGAGTTGTCGAAGCACTTCCTTGAGTACTTTTCATACAAGTTTTTGAATTCAAGACTATATTTAGAGATGGCGATGGAGAGCTTGGTATTGGCGGCGATGATGTACTATGAGAGGATACACTTCTTCTACCATAGTCGACGTCCTGAAGTTTGGATGTTTGAGATTGATGATGTTTCTTGTGAGATTGCATGTGGGATGTTAGGGCAGCTGCTGTGTTGTAGCCTCTAGAACAGGTTGTGCACTGATACGGCTTTTGAGTGTCATGGGTCTTCATATGAATCTTCAAGTGGTCACTAAAAATTAAATATATGCTTTTGAAAAAATAATTTTTTATTATTAGTAATATTACTAATATTATTATTATTATTATTGTTATTGTTGCTGTTGTTATTATTATTATGTAGATTGTTGACTTGAATATTCTTTTTAAGAAGAATTGATTTGCTATTTGAATCATGAAAGATAAATCGATTAGTAAATTTTAATATTAAAGACATTAAAGAGAACATTTCAATCTTTAAAATCATGCTGCATGTATAAGAAAATTTTTTTAATGATTTCAGAAATATTTAAATTTTGAGAACGAAAGTATCCTTAGTTTCTGTTGCATGTATCATTCGTTGCATGATCTTTCAACATCTTTAAAACAAACGAATTTAAGATTTTAGTTAAAGTTTTAAAGTAAGATTAATTGCAAAGCGATTTTTTTTGACAAAGTTATAATAATTTAAAATATCGACAATTTTTCATTGAGTACATGAACAATTTCGTGTATGATTGTTAACTATACATTCTAACGGTTATTAAAGTAATCGGGATTTTGATCTCGCTAATTCTTTCTGGATATTTTAGTTTATTTCAAAAATTAAAGATCAGGCGTGAAATTCAATTACAGTACACGACAGAACCGACAGTTTTCTTTTGGAAATTATCAAGTAATCGTAAAAGGATAAAAGATTTAATTCTATTGTAAAAAGCAAGATAGTTTAATGAAATTAAATGCGGCCGTTAGTTTTTATATGTATTTTAGTCTTAATGTTTTAAGAAGATGTTTAATACAAAGTTTAATTATCTACACTATAAGAATTTTTTCAAATTTCAGACATTTTTTAGTTTGAGAAAAATGCAAGTTGGTCGAAAGAGCGTAGCAGAATTAATATGTTAAATGTTAATCTTTTTGCAAGCAATAGTTTTATAATATCTTAGAAATACGATGTAAATATATACTTTTCAGTATCAATATACTGTTTCAATATCTAGAACATGTTAAGATTTTTTCAAAGAGAAATAATGATTTCTTCAAATAAACATTTTATTCATAGTATTACTTTTCTATAATAAAATTATAATTTAAATTATATTTTTATTTCTCAGAAAAAATGAAGGAAAGTATGGGAGCTCTAAATATGAATCCACACATATGCGTGTGTGTGTGCGCTATATGTATATGTATATATATGCATGTATATATGCGCGCGCGCGCGCGCGCGCGCGTGTGTGTGTGTGTGTGTGTATGCGTGCGTGCGTGTGCGTGCGCGCATGTATGATGTATGTATGTGTATGTATGTATGATGTATATATATATACGAATATATCTCTAATAAAATAGCTTCTTCGTTTAATCCGAAATCTCGAGATTAAAAAAACTTCCAATCACAACTACGACGATAGAACGATTACTCAGTTGAAATCAATTCTTATATCGCAAATTTGCGAAAAGTACCGCTTTTAATTCGTGACACGTTGACAAAAATAAAAAGACGCGGGTGATAGGTCAACGATTTTCCCCTGTGCATGTGTTATTAGACAGATGAATAATTCATCGAGTCGGTGGAAAACTAAATCCGTTATAAGGTGAGGTCACCGGTTCGGTCCAACCGGTCAGTGTCTCGGCTCGTTCAGAAACGAAGACAGACGGCAAATTCGCTTTTGCACTTTACGTTTGAATAATTCATGTGTGCCAGGATTATCGATGTGGTTACACTCTGGTTGTCCTATTATTGTGTTTATTGCCTCTATGCGATTTCACTTCGTGAAATTTTGGAAAAGAATTGGAAAGCATAGATCAAAACTAAAGAAAATAACTATTTCCTTATAATTCCAGGCGTTTCAAGTGTTCAACTTTCTTGGAAATGTTTATTATGCAGGATTGAATAGTCGTGTATTAGAAATTATGTACATATTCATATATCTATACTAATGTTCTAGTTCTACAATTATAAGAAAGGAGTATATACGAATATAGCTATGAAAGTTTATACGAATATAATTATGAAAACAGATGAGGAAGAAAGGCTTTAGAAATCTTTTTTACGAACTGCTCTGATATCCTAGTTTAAACTTGAATATTTAGAAATTAGAGAAGGGCATATTCATTGCATTACTTTTCGTGAAACGTCTAGAATGTTGAAATAAGAAAGTTTGGCGCGAAAGATTGGCAGCTATTGTACATTATTAAAAATGTAATTTTTTCCTTCCTATAATTACTCATTATAATATCAGTGTTACATTTATGTGGGAAAATTATTACAGAAATTAAAAAATTCGAAAGTTTCAAAACTTAAAAGAATAATCTAATTAATGTAGATAATTTAATATAGATATATTTAAAACAGCAGTTAGATTACATTTAATAAAGATCCAGAGAAATTTTTTAAAGATTCTTATTAATAAATCATTAGTAATAATTAGGTATAATTTTTCATTTTGACAATGAATTTAATAATTCGCAATTTTCTCAGGAAAAATTTATGTTTTGTTTAAATAAAAATACCCATTTCAGATAATATATTTTCAATCAATGAAGATATTAAGATATGATTTTCTGTCAAATTAGGAAAAAGATGTTTGATGTTACATATTTTTTATTTTATGACAAATGATCAAGCGATAACAACTGGTCGAGCGTGTATTTCGATCGATCTCGATCGTCGTTATTCAGATCTCTCGTGGCTGCGGGATCTATGTAAGAACCACAGGGGTTTCACCCTTTTGTTGGGTCACAAGCCGACTGTCAAGCTGGAAGAACGAATAGAGATGTGGCGTAAAGATCCGGCAATGCGATTGTAATAATGGCTGACAGACTAAGTCTCTGTTACGACTTTTTATTTTCATTTGTTGTCAGATTAAAAATACTAATTTACTCTGTGTAAAATATTAATCTTTAAATTTTGTGAAATTTAGAAATAGAAATATTAATTTATTTTTGGAAATACAAAATATTATTTCTAACACATTATTTTTAATGGATATTGGTTGATTTAGATTCAAATTCATTCTTTTGTTCTAGGTTTTAAAAATCTAAGAGAAGTTTGAGAAAAATTTTAGAAATCAAAGGTCTAAAATTTCATGCGGGTTATTATACGCAAATTTTTCTACAAATTCATATCTAGAATATGAAAAGAATATTAAATAAATATGACGTTATAAAAGAACATTATATTTTGAATATTTTATATTATTTTTTATGTTATATGCATTTTTTGCACAATAATTTTCCACTTAACATTTTCTATAAAAATCCGCAGTCTAGCTATTAATCACTCATTGTAAATTTATTGATAATGTTATCGATAAATAATTTAAATATTAAATATTAAAGATTCTCAATCAAGATAGATTTAATTTAATGTGTAGTCGTGAAGAAAACATGTGTGCTATCTTTAATTCCTTGAAAACGAGTTGGAATCTTCTAAATGTAGTAAATAGTATGTATATACATACAAACGAGTAAATGTCATGAGAAGAAGAAGGAAACTATTATTAAACGAGGTCGTTTTCGTTATTAATATACACCAAAGGTCAAATTATATACATAGTTGAGCTTTGTATTAATATTATTCATTAATCTGTTAAACAGATAAAATAATTATCCAGTCTTGTGTGATGAATCGATCATGGTCCTTAGAAGCAAATTACTTAGTGAAATTGAGATTTCAAGGATTATCGAGCTAAAAAATCAGAATGTAATTGTTCCTAAAATTTCAAAGATTATTAAAAGGAGTTATAAAGTTACATATAATTTGTTAAAAAATTCTGTTATGGAAAAAAGGTATCGTGGAAAGCACCATGTTATTAGGACGATAAAACAGATCATTATATGAATCCCTGTTAACAACATAACAATTAATATTCGCAAAAGACCAAGGAGGAATTTTATTTATCGATGGAAAAAGAAGGTTTATTTGTTAATCTTTGGATTTATCATAACATATAAAAAAGAAAAAGAAAATTATGAATACACGATAACAAATGATGATAATGTGATGATTCGGAATGGAATTGAATGTGGATGTAAAATCGACTCATGATTCAAAGGTAAAAATAACCAAAAATGTTTAAATTTAATTATAATATAAATTACTTAGTAAACACATACGAAGAATTGTCAAAGGTAACTTTATAATTTCACATAACATTGCCATAAATGTCTTAAGTTCTAGAAACATATTTTACAAAACGTAGGAATATCAGTTTTGTCATGGCTTGCTTATTTGTCTGACCTGAGTATAATCGAAAATTATTTTTAGAGAGAACTTCCACATGCTACATATTGAGTTGGTGCGAAAGTTCGTCCCGTTTTGATGCTTGATGGCATCGAAAAACCGAAGTATTACCTACTTTATAGTTGTGCATAGTTTTGATGTCGTTCGACAGAAGGAATTTCAAGTACTTGTGAAAAAAATGGTGTTATTTGGTTGGATTATTTAAATTTTATTAAGTAAAATGGCAGAAAATGGCAGAAAATAAAGAGCATTTTTGACATATTATGCCCTTTTATTTCTGAAAATGCAAGAGAAAGATGCAAAAGAAAATGTGTGCTGTGTACGGTGAGGTTGCCATTGACGATTCCACGTGCTATAAGTAGTTCAGACAGTTTTATGAAAACAATTTTAATGTTAGTGATGCACCACGTTTTAGACGACCGACTAAGGTTGATCGAGTCAACAGTGTCAAGACGATTATGTCAATTTGGTATGATTAGCAAGGCTGATGTATGGGTGCTGCATGAGTTAACGGAGAAAAATTTGATAGACCGAATTTCTGCTTGCGATTATCTATTGAAGCGCAACGGAACTGATCCATTTATAAAGTGGATAGTTACAGTTGATGAAAAATAGATTGTGTATAATAACGTTAAACGTAAAAGATCATGGTTCAAGTGCGGTGATGCTTCTTCAATCAGCGCAAAAGCCAGTTTACGTTCGAAGAAGGTTATGCTATACATTTGATGGGAGGGAATCGTTTATTATGAATTGTTACCTGAAAACCATACCATTAATTCGGAAAAATACCAAGTTCATAACTAAGTGAATTAAAGCGAGCAATCGACCAGAAGCGGTCCTTAATTAGTCAACAGAAGGGCATTGTATTCCAGTATGACAATCCTAAGTCACACGTATCTTTGGCCACCCGACACAAACTTTTACAACTTGGCTGAGATATTTTGATCTATCCATCGTACTCTCCCGACCTTGCGCCCTTCGATTACCATTTATTCAGATCGCTTCAAAACAGTTTAGATGGCAAAAACTTTCTTTCCTACTTTCTTGGAAAACTGGAAAAATCACCTGGATCAGCTCTTTAGCCAGAAACCTTAGAACTTCTATGAATGCGGAGTTGTACAGTTACTGGAGAGATGGTGAAAGGAACAAAACAGCATATGCTATATTGATTAAATGTAATTTTTAATAAATAAAATTTTTCTTCAAAAAACGGGACGAACTTCTGTATCAACTCAATACAAAGACAAAAAAACAATATACGATGATGTTCAACAATTGAAACAATCAATTATAGAAGAATAATATAATTTATCTCAAAATGAAACTGACAGTCTTCATAAATCACTGAAACCTACTGAAACGTATAGCATAAATAAAACTGAACATATTTTGTTTTAAAATTATATTTGATTTATTTTTTTAAATTTGAAACTATTGTATCATATACGTCTTTTATTATTAAAAGAAAAACTCAGTCAAGTTAGGAAATAAATAAATTGTATCAGGAAGTATAAGTTGTATAAGGAAGTATAATATTGAATTACAACAAAGAATAAGAATTTTTTCCCGCTTATATACTTATTCATTATTGCACTTAACTAACGAAATTGAAAAATTAGCAAAAATTAGAATTATCTATTTTAACTTCTAGCAAAAAGCTTATTTAATAAAAAGTCGTAAGCGCGACATAAGGGCGCAAAGCGTCAGTGAACGAGCAGCAACGAGGCACTTGACTAATGTTCTACCTGTTGTCCTGTAACACCTATGCGCCTACCTGTCAACTCACCTGGAGGAGACGCACAGAGAAACGAGGGCCTCTTTTCTTCTTGTATTCACCATTTATTTATATCTTATATACATATACATATATGTAATCGCATATTTGGGAAAAAAGATAGATAAATAGATAGATAGATAGATAGATAGATAGATAGATAAATAGATAGATAGATAGATAGATAGATAGATAGATAGATAGAGAGACAGAGAGAGAGAGAGAGACCATGTGAAGATGAAGAGGTGCGTATGCTCGTCACCCTTGCGGGTCTCCAGTCGGGTTCTACCAGCTTAGCATTTCAATAACCTCGCGAGTGAATGCGGACGAAAAGGGAGAAATAAAGAGAGAGAAAAAGAGACTGTTTGGGGCGGCACGAAACGAATGAGGGAAAAGAAGGAAGAAAAAGAGTCACGTAAGAGAGTAAGCTTGAATAATGTCAGCCAGAGCTACGGTCGTCGCTTGATCATTATTCATTTGTCAAACGATGGATCGGTTCCCCGGAATATCAGCCTTCACACAACTTTCGCTTCTATCCTTTCCTTTCCGGTTTTTTGTCCCTTTCATATTTGATTAGTGCTGTTACATATCGTTGTTTAATGATACTTATAATGATTTATTTTTCTTGGAACCGCGATTGGGATTGAAGAAATTATAGACTTTTTAAATATCTTCTATTTAAAAACATAGATTGTGGAGCTTTTAAAAAAACGTTCTCACATTATAAGCTTCGATGAAAACAAATAAAGAAAAGAAATTCTGAATATATTATTTATATGTGTGAAGAAAGATGCCATGATATTTAGGTATAATATAAAGTGATGTACATAATATCTGCATTTTGACCATCGTTAATCAGTTGCTTTGTTATGGGGTTATAGCATGGTTTAATTTGTATAATTCAGTAATGCATAAATGATATCTTCTAACAAAATGAGAAGTAAGAAACACAGTCATTAGAAAATTGTACATTAATAATACCAATATCGATATTCTCAGGCTCTCGCATACCACTAATATTATATATATTCTATTAAAGTAATATACATTTACATATTATATTATGGAATTTCTATGTATTTCAATTCGTTTAAGATATCAAAAAATGTTATTCAGATATTATTCCTAACAAGTTCTCTTTTCAGTATTTTCAATATTTTTAATGACTGTTAATTACTGTTAATTACTTATATTATGATTTCCATGACATACCTCTTATTAAATAAATATATAAGTAATATAATATTATATCATTTTTAGTAATTTATTAATTAGTAATTTAGTAATTTAGTAATTTTTAGTAAGTAATTTTACTCTTTTAATAAATGTTGCAAAATGACTTGTTTTCATTCCATAGATTCTAAAATATAATATCTATTTATCTAGATATTTTCTAAAGTGAAACATATAATAGAATTTGAACAGAATTTTTTTTTAAAACGAAAGATAATTATATATTTTGATCTTCGTTTAGAATTCTTTGGAATTATTATCGTTAACTATGTTAAGCTACATTTTTTATGTTATACTTTATGCGCCCTACTTCATATTATGTAGTTATAATATATCTAAGTAAATTATTTAAAAAAATTTTTATAACAATTTTAGTTTACAAAAATTTAATTGTTGTATCAGATATGATAGACTCAATTTGTATATGACTATCATGCAAATTTAGATTTTTAGGAATGCGGAACTTATACAGAAATTTGTTTCATTTATTAAATATTATTTTGTAGTCTTTTTTAGAGGAGGGAAAACCTCGAGAATTTTAGTTTTAATTTGAAACAATTGAGATTTAATTAAATTTATTTTCTTTCTTTAGTTTACCATCTTATTTAAAGTATTTTATTTTTTAATAATACATGTACAAAATGTAACGTATGTAGCATATGATATAACGTATTGTTGGAAACTATATCAGTCGTGTTTTACAACGTATCTAAATATATGTATTTGTATTCCAAATATTTCATTACTGTATTCCAGATATTCTAGACTTCTGAAGGAAATTGATTAAAACTTTTGTTATAAATAGACAAAATTGTTGTAAATTTGAAAAAAAAAGTGATAACTAAAACATTATCTAATTTTTTATTAATTTATGGTTAGACATAGAATGTTAATTTTTAATTTTGTCCACTAGAGAAAATTTTTCATTAAACTAAAACTTTTTTTTTTTAAGTAATTTTTTTTAAAGTAATACTTATTAATAAAAATAAAAAAAATGTTTAAAAATATAAGGCCTAATAAATGATAAATTGCTCTTGAATATGAATTAAAACATAAACCAATATAATTAGATTGATAAATGTTGAAGTACTTTTTAAAGAAAATTGTAAATTATCCTTGATGATCATTGTGATCATTATAGATTATTATTATATCAATGATCATCAGATATGATATAGTGAAGACATTCATATGGATTTACCTTCTGGAGAAAGCAGCTTCGCAGTGCGTGCATCGATATCTTCGGTCTCCTGTATGAAGCTTCACGTGTCGATCTCTACTGCGTTTGTGTTTGAATAATCTGGCACACCAACTGCATCTATATGGCATTTGATCTCCGTGATTCTGTGAGATTAATAGAAACAGGTGCCTTAATATTATGAGCATTACAAATTGTTAAACTAAATTATTTGCTTGATCGTTGGTATGTTCTTTTTTTTTAAATTAAAAGGTTCTATCATGATCAGAGTAATTAAGAGAAAATGTTATGATTATTGTAAAAATTTCAGCAACTAATTTCAGTAATTTTCGTTTTAATTTCGTAATTAAGTACAGTATTAAAATAGATGACGATGAATTTTAACTAGAATGAAATTCTGTGCGATTTTCAGAAAATTAAAAAGAAATTCTGTGAAATGTTGAAGATCTCAATAAAATTTTCGGAAAGAAGTTATACGAAAATTCCCAGCGATCAAACATTTTTTCTAGTAACTGAGAAAAAGTGCAAAAATGTAAGAATTACCAACTGAATTAACATTGAACCATGACGAAGTTGATACAATTAAAAAATCACAATACCGTAAATTGAATCAGCAATATGATCGAAAATAATGGCATGATTCGCCAAATGTTCTCGACCGGTTGTTCAAAGAGCAAAAAGATCGACGGGCAAGAAAATTCCTCGTCGAGGAATTCCCGTGGTGGTTGTCACCCAGCTAGATCAGTGTGACCGATATGATCACGAACGGGTCAGGCCATTCTCTTTGTACAACTTTTTTTTATGCTCTCCTTTTCTTTTCCCCCTTTTTTCTGTTTTCTTTTCTTTTCCTTTTTTTTTTTTTTTTTTTTNTTTTTAGTTGGTCTTTATCCAACGAAGTAACCTTGGCACGTACGACTTTCGAGCCGTCGGTTCCTTTGAAGAGACAATCCGGACAAAAGGGCGAAACGATCGCCTTCTTGTTGAAGATCTCTGCATCGTGAGGTTCTTGGACGTAAAGAAGAAAATGGGGAAAATTCGTAAAATTTGAAAATTTAAATTAATCGCGGATTTTCAAATAATTTCCGATTGTTGGACCATTAGCATTTTACTATGGAAATTAAATACCCGTTACATTCCTCAAAGGCTATATTGCTATAATATATGCCTTAAAAAGATGCGAATTTTTTTCTAGGAATCCTAATGTTCAATATTACTATAGAAACTAAATCTTCACTCATCACTTCGCATCCATCAAATCCTCCAAATGCACAAAATCTTTTCTAAAAATCCTAATATAGGTACATTTACGACAGTATCCGTAATATAAAGATATTTTTGCAAAATTCTACTATTCACACTATTTAGAATTATATTAATTTATTCCTGTATTACCAAAGGAAAGAATTAAAATTGCAAAAAGGAAATTTTAAATTTTCTGTTGTACTTTGCAACTGTAAAATTTTTCTAATTCGATCAATTGTACTCGACTTTCGTGATCTCGTAGAAACAAACAAAGGGGAAGAAGATTGAGAAAGCAATAAAGGAAGATTTTATAGCCCCTGAACGAAATTTATCTCCGTTATCGGGCTCGTATCTGTGCTGGAAGCGAAACGCGATTCAGCTCGCGTATGTGGAAGCGGCTTTTATCGAGGCTTGAAAAGCGTAGAGGAGAATCCGAAGCTTGGAGAACCATCTGGACGGTACAACCTGACTGGTACAACCTGTTATGGGCCATGGAACAGATTTTGACCCGACGATGACTCGTCGACATCGAGTCAAACATGGAAGAGTCGCTTGTCTAGTATCTACCACCGTCATGCAAAACAGAAAAATTCGAAAGAGCCACGCCTGGGATGTCCGCAACCAAACGCCAATTTAGCTTCCGGTTTCGAAAGATTTTTGCTTGCTTTGCTTGATCCTTCTTTTAAAAATGACAATAATATAATTTGAAATAATTCATATAAATATGAATATAAATTTAAAAAGATATAAGTTATAATGATGATTTTTATTAGAATTAAACCACTATTTTTATAAAGTGCTATAACGATGTAAAATATGTTCGAAAAATATAATGTAGGACCTGTAGACATATTTGGAATACTATTGACATTTTAGAATATCGAAGTATCTAAGAGAGCATTAACGTTATTCAATTTGTAACACTGCAAATAATAGGACCGAATATTTTGTTAATCAATGACGTTTATAAATGAATCGTAATTTCAGGTTTGGAAAAGTTTTTCAACAAGTATACAATCGTTGCAATCATGGTTAAAATTTTAGTAAATCATTTAATTTTCAAATCATTATTAATTTGCATATTTATCTATGGTTTTGTGTTGCAATTCAAGATCAATTTAATAGAATCTAAACCTAATAAGGTGTGCTAATCGTGGGTGCACGATAACAGAATTCCAATCGTTAAATTCGGTCTCGAGGTCTTTTGTTTTTAATTTATATTAATAAGTCAGTCAGATGAGTCGCTCCAAAATTCGTCGATGGCAACTTTTTGCGGCTAACGTTCTCAGCACCAACGATCGTAGGAAGAATCAAGAATGTTAAAACGGTGCTCCACTTTACCAGAACGTTACGAGTCTGTTTCTTTACGATTGTCTTTTTTAACAATCTCTCTACTATCTAATAATAGTAATTTATTAACTAAAATATCAACTGTTTAAAACTGGAAAGGAGATTAAATGATTAAGAGTTTCTTTCTATGAGTAAAGTAGATTAAGTGAAAGTTTAGATTTAAATAACATAATTGATGAATTAGCGAGCAAGAAAGTAAAAAAAGTAAGCATTTAAACTAAAGAAAATTTTTAAATTTTAAAGTAAACTAATTTTATACCAAAGTTTTTCTATTATTTTTATATCTTTATAAATATTTTATACTTAGTAAGCAATAATTAATTTTTTTTAAAGTATAAGCTGGCATTCAAAATATCCTGCACTTCCTATATAAGTATTCGAATAACGTGTAAATATAAGTTAATTTAATAATCTTAACGTAGAATTTTTATAATAGTGGAGCTAAAAGTTGAAAAGAATAAATCAGTTTCAAGTTTGGATGAAAAGCAGACAAGAATAAACAGTAAAAGAAAAATAAGAAACTTTTCAATAGTCAGCAATATAATATAGTATATTTTTACCAAGTCATATATGTATATTTTGTCAGTATATTTATACCAATTATTACAATAATTAATTTCAAATTAGATATTATTTTTAATTTTGGCAAAACTAAAGTCCTAAGAATCGAAAGTTTCTAAAACTCGATTTATTTGTTACAGACATTGAAACAATATTTTAGACACATTATAATAGTAAGCAGATATTAAAAATATCTAGACGTCCTTAAAATTTACAATTTTAATATTAATATTGCAATATAAATATTCTTGCACAACAAAACCAGCATCATTACCTACTACTACTTCTCTACTTATTTTATTTTACCATTTTAATTATAATTATTAAAAATTGATAGCTCCAGTGTTAAATCATCAATGAACTAACGCATGCGGCTATAAACAGCCGTAGATATGAAAAATTCAGAGATGAAAGAGAAAAGAAAACAGAGAAAGGACAATAATTATTGATACCTGTTCGTGTTTTTTCAGGTAGCTAAGTCGCGGAAACGTTCGGTCGCAGAATTGACAAGGATAAGGTGCGGTAGCGTTGGTTCCGTCGGCATTAACGCCGACGTCAGCATCCACTTCAGGCTCCGACGGGAAGCTGGCTGACGTCGGCGTTGCGCAAGAAGAGGGCGTCTCACCACCGCGTCGTGAGTTTGGACCACCATCTTCGCTCTGCCACGATGAACTTCCGGTCCCCAAAGCTTCTGCAATTCAAAGCAAAAATCCTACATGCATTTTAATCAACGAAAATAATTTTGAAATAATGCAATATATATGTATGCATGTATGTATGTATGTATGTATGTATGTATATGTACATTGTATGATAATTTAATGGTACTTTCAATATTTTTGTATTTTTATATTTTTATATTTTTTCGATTTATTTGGAGAAACGAAGAAATGAAAGAGAATTGCGATCCGTAAGAGATATAAATGCTCGCTCTTTCTATGGTGGGCAGATTTGCCATTTGTATCAATATGGCAAAGGAAGGGACAAGGTGCCATAGTATTAAATCAGTATGAGAAATACAGAGAACAATTCTCAGTATTTAGTTTTTTTCTTATTTCCTTATTGGGATATATAATATGGTAAAAATTTGTATAGATATATTATTTTTATGAATATATACAATATGAGTGAAATGGCGATTTAAAATAACTTGTAAGTTATTTGCGAAGAATATTTCAAACAAAAGTTTTTTTTTTGCATGGTTTTCAGAGGGACATATAATACTTGTTATTTTGCTTTTTTATCAAGATGTGAAAATCGCTTTCAGTTTTTTAAATGGAATGATATATATTTTTTATCCATTAATCAATGCAGTTCGACATTCTCTATGTATATCGAAAAATTATTAGTTCAAGAGATATTTTAACCTTCTGTAAAATCTATTGTGAAATATTTCATGAGAGACAAAGAAAGCCAAGAATAATATTCTTGTGTTCATATTGTCTACGCTTTTCATGCATTTTGTAGGATTTTGTAAAAATAAAGTTAAAATATTTTTATCTATATAATTTCAGATTTTTATAAATAAATTTTCATAATTAAAAGATAAAATTTAATAAGCCTGTATCATTTATCATCGATCATAAGCATTTTGTAAGATTTTAGCGGAAGAGTTGTCTCGAAATGTAGAAACGTCTTCCATTCCTGTGAAATATATTACTAATCTGTATAACAAATCTACTGATGTATAAATTAATAATATTATAAATTAAAGCATTAATTAACTAAATAGTAAGTTTGTTTAAAACAAAAACTATGCTTAAAAAATAAAATAATAAAAAATAGGATGTTTTTTTACAGTTTAGGAAACATTTAGTTTTAAAACGGTTAACTTGAAATTCGAAAAAACAATATTTCAATACAATTAAAAAAATTATCTTAAATTTTTGCCCAATAGCGTAAACATAAAAAATCTAGGAAACAAGATCTGCAAATAAAGAAATTAAGATTTGAGAATTGGAGAACCGAAATCAAGAGAGATCAAGAAACCAATATTTACAGAAATATAAATCCAAGAAACGAAAATCTGAATGAGAATCAAGAATCAAAAAGTAAGAAGCCTTTTGTTCTTTGGCAATCAAACGTCAATTAAGGAACAATGTCGATCTATTTATATATCTACATATGTAACATGCAATGGTAGCAAACATTAATACAAAGCAATTTTTTTTTTTTTCTCAGAAAACAGGTTTGTAAGTAAATGTCGTAAGACAGAGTTCCATAAATGACCTTACGAACCTGAATATACATAGAAATATCACAAGAAGTGTGGTTGACCTCAGCTCGCCCGTTACATGTCCCTTTATATCGTTTCCGTAACGAGTATGCGGTGAAACTGGTACCATTAACCCGTGAACGTCATCAAGAAGCTTTGTCGTTCATCCTCCGCGAAAGGACTGGTTCTCTTATTCTCTTGATAGAAGAAAAGTATATTCCTCGCGGGAATTCTTTACTCAAGGCTTTGTCGCCTTCCTTTTTTATTCCTACCTTGTTATCCTTGTTATCTAATTATGTTATTTAACGTCCACGCAGGTAAATGCTCGTTCAAATTGTTACATGAAAACAATGACTTTTTTACATTTTCTAATAGTATTTGATTTTATTTTTAAACGTTTATTTATTCGATTCCTTAGATATACATTATTCGAGATTACAATCCGGGATAGTTCGATTGTCGGGAGAGACCGGTCAATGTTAATATTTTAAAATTGAAGCAAATCATTTCGCTGTCACGAAAGTATATTTGAGTTATATGTAAATTATATTTGAAAGTTTCAACAGATCTGAAAATTTTTTGTTTACGTTACAATATTAGTGGTATTTCAAAGACGCGTATGTTTTTTATATTGATAATATTTTAATATTGATAAATACAATCTGCATAAAAGTTTAATATAACCTCAATAATACGCATTTATTCATTTTTACTTTATGTTAATAAGATGATGTAATTTTGACATACAGTAAGAAGCATAACTGAATACATAATGAATTTACACCGAGGAACAGTTAATCCATTGTCAAAAATTTATGAGTCGATTTTGGATAATTAGGAACTCTTGATTACGAATATGCTGTTAATTTTTCTAGGTTGACTCTAGTTTTCGAACAATTGCTTATGCTCTAAATGTTGATAAAAGAAATAAAGTCAATATAAAAAAGACATAACCATATAGTTTTTATCTACTTTTATTTATTGATATACATTTACAATATGTTATTAAAAAACATAACAAACATATTTTAATATCACATCCATTTCAATACCACTTCATAGAAATGGACACTGGCACACGAAATTCTTCGCTGTGTGATATCGGTGGCTTTGTAGAATCCATGCTAACATATTGGCGTCTTTTGAATCGTTTCGTACCCTTCACAATTACAGCACAAAAATAGCAATCACTCAAGTGATGTTTAGGCTCACCCCACATCATAGATACTGCGAATGCGAATCGCTTTTCTTATCACCTTCAGTCCAATTGCGAAGTGACGCATGTTTTACAAACTTTATGTGGTACCCATTGTTTCTCCTGTTCTCTAATTTGACGTCCAAAATATGCCTGATATGCTTGATATGTTTTACGAAGTCCGTGATATTTTTTTCTTTCTTTCCCAACAATATATTTGCCACAAGTATAACAGAAAACATTAGGATTGTTTACATTGTTTTCGCAAATTATATTCATTTTCGCGGTGAAAGATGCTCCTATATTTACTCAAACAAGCCTACTAGTTAAACTAATAAGACAAGTTCTTGTTATTTTTTTAGAGGAGGTTTTAGTTGATAACGAATGAAGATTTGAATCATTTGGGAGGTAATTACAATTTAAGAATAGATCAAATTTGATCGACTTCGATTATTTTACAAATCAGAGATAATTTAGCCAAGGAAATATATAATACGAAATCAAGACCCTCAAATATTATATAAAGCGATCTTTGGTAACATGAAAAAAAGTTGTTTTTGTTCCCCGATAGTGTTACCGATAGTTTAGACTGTTATTACTTTATAAAGAAAAATTATTTATTTGGCTTTATTTTAAAGCGTGAAGTTTCTATCTTGATTGTTCTGAGTTCGTTTTTTCCAAAGTTTTCATATCAACCCACTCGTCGAAAAGTAAGAATATTTTTATTTTCGAAGATTGTCGAACTTCAAATGTCTGTAAAAGCATTAAAATATGTTTTTCATAACTTGATCTAGCCATGGTTTTAAAAATTGAAATTTTCTTTTTATAACGGTCTCTTAAAATTTGCTGCACAATTTTTTTCTGCAATTTTATTGAACCTTGAACATTAAGATTAGATAACAAATTGTTGGGATTTTTTGAATTTTGCTGTTTAACTCTAATGTTCAAAGTTCAACAAAATTGAGAATGATGAGAATTGAAAATGATGAAGAAAAATCGTACAGAAATTTTTAAGGTTGTAAATGAAACATTTTAATCTTCAAAACTGTGATGAATTTTGTCATAAATAAAATTTTTCAGTGTTTTTACATATGTGTGAATTTTTACATTTTTGTTTTTAAAGAAAAGAACACTTTTTCATTTGCTATATGGAGTTAAAATATCTTGGAAAAAGAAAACGAATATAAGGTGGTGAAAACAGGAGCATCATATTTTAAAATGAAATTAAGCAGATTATTATATTAGATTATTATTTTAAACGAAGTTATAACAATTTAAAATATTAACAATTTTTTATTTAAATTAATGGTGCAAAACTCCACAAAAACAATTTATATTTGCTAGAATAGTGATGGTAACAAAATCATAAAATTAGTTTTGGAAAGCCAAAATACAATATATATTTTGCTTCTTTTATATTTTGCAAACATTTGATAAAATATTATTAATAAAAATCTTTTGCTTATTATAGCTGTAGTTCTCTCAGCACTTTGGTTCGGGACAATTGAACCAAATTAAATAAATATGTAGGACAATATTATTATTAAATTAAAAAGTATTTGAAAGAAAAGAAAGTATCTATTATAAAAGAAAAAATGAGGAAAAAGTGAACTGAGTGCTAATTCCTTAAAAAATGTGAAGAAAACTAAAACCAAAATCTCGAAAATTAGATTAAATGTAAGTTGCAGCCGTTGGCTTTAGATACTTCGAATACAAAAATATTTGCGATATATACAGTGAAGAGCATAACTGTATCTAATACCTAAATTTTTCTTGTAAATAATTTTTTATTAATTTACAATAAAGTAGTCAAAAATAAATATTACAAGTGTATTTTTCACAGTTAGTCGCAAACGTTTTTTTGTTTATCTATAACAAAAAATTTTGTGTTTTACAGTTTTGCACTATTATTTTAGCAATAAACTTTTTTAGCTTTAACAATTTACTAGTATTTGGTCCATAAGCCTTTTGCTTTTATGACGCCGCAATGCATCTCGATGTGCTTTCTACAAGGTGTCGACAAAAATCCGGATGAATTGATCCCATTGCTCCTTGATTCTTTGTTGGAATTGGGTAATCGATGATGGTGCAACTTTACATGAAGTATGCACTTTTTGTTTTAAGAATGCCCATAAATTCTCAATGAGATTGAGATCAGGTCTTTATGCTGGCCACTCTAATATAAAAAATTTTTGTTCCACCAACCACTTTTGTGGTTTTTCGCCATGTGTTTAGAGTCCCGCTCATGTTGAAAAGTGATCATTTCTTATGGGAATGTCATACTTTCCACTAAATTTTTATACAAATATTTTGTTCAAATATTTTTATACGTATATTGGTTCATTATACCGTTTTTTTTTTTTTTTTTTGGTGCAATGGGCCAACACCAAATGTCATGCATGTCCAAAAAATAATACTTCCACGTCCATGTTCAACAATTTACTTGACATGTCGTGTTGACATGTCACGTCCATCTGAACTAATTATTTTCATCTCATCCGATAACGCGTTCCCATTCGGAAACTGTCAACTTTTTATATTTTTGCAAATATAAAATAATTATATGAACTTCTTCTTCTTCTTCTTCTTCTATTTTCTTCTTCTAATTTTCTTTAATCGACAGCGAGGTCATTAGCGACGACGATGCCATTAGATATGTGTGTAGTAGTTTGTGTTTTTGAGATATTTTAATACTCTTTGTATGTCATTTTGAGAAGTCAGGTTTATGTTTGCGTTGATTTCGTATTTCTGTTTTTCTGGGTTTCTGTGGTGTGGCATTCGTGCAGTATGTGGGTTATTGTTAGTGGATGGTTATTGCAATGAGTGCAGGTGGGTGGTGTAGTTTTTTCCATTTTTGTGTTCATGTGTCAGCTTGATATGACCGGTTCTTAGGCGTACTATAATTATAATATAACTAGAATTTTAGCAAATGCTAAACGTATTTTAATACTCTTTTTTTTTATATCATTGGTTTCTTTTTCATTTTGATACTTTTGAAATTGTGTTTTTTCAAAATTCTTCGGACTGTCCAACTACTTATTTGTAGACCAACGTCGTGTTTTAACAATTTTGCAGTTATAGTTGCCGATTTTGCTTCACTCAGTCATACAATGAACTACTTTTTGTTCTCCAGTTGCTGTTAATTTCCTTCCTTCTGCTGAAGGTATTATGTTTTGACAATATTTCTTTCTTATTCATGTACAGTCATGGCCGACACAGTACATTTTTTTGCAATTTGGAGTATTGGTAATCCATCATTTATGTAAGAAATTATTCTTTCTTTTACACCACGCGAAACTGGTTTCATTTTTAATTTTCATCTTATTCACGTAAACATTATTTGAATGAGAGCATTACTAAATGTAAATATTACTAGAACTTGACTTCCCATATACATACGTATAATATGGTGCAAAACTGTAACAATGTATTATTTTTGTTACAGATAAACAAGAAAACGTTCGCGGCTTAAAAGAATTGTTTCTGTTACTGTTAATTATGCAAAATACACTTGTAATATTTATTTTTTGTTTACATTATTGTAAATGACAATAAAAAATTATTTACTAAAAAAAACTTAGGTATTGATACAATTATGTTCTTTGCTGTATATGTTGAAGAGGAAGAACGTATTAATTAATTTCCCCATTCATTGTACTTTTTGTAAACTACATATGTTGTTATTTTTTTAAAGTCGGTTTCATCCACAATGAGCGGACGGTTTAACTCAAAACATACAGGTGAGACCGACCAATTGCAGTGTCAATGTTTTTTTATTTGACATAAATGATTTTCGCAAAATATGATTTATTTATATCTGAAATAACACGGACGGTACCTAAATTTGTCCAAAATACCAAAAATCTGAAAAAATAACAACTTATTGTACGATGTCTTTCCAAAAAGTGAACTATGCTGAACTTACCCTGTTAGTAATAAAAGAAGGAAGGAGATAAATAACTCAATTAGTATTTAATTTTTAATAATTGCAAATTTTAAGATTATATTTGCAATATCATATGCTTTGTGAACTTTGTAAAATGAAATATAGTAAATGAAAATATATGTTAATGTAGTTTATCAGTGTTGGATGCGTAGTAACGATATATGAAAGATGGATTTCAAAGTTCTAAGAGAGAAATGTTAAAGATTTCATAAAGATTTCATAAGTTAAGAGTAAGAAAATTAGTCTTTAAATGAGACTTAATAGAATTGATATACATATCTTTATATAGTCATTATTACTTTTATTATATTTAAATGCACATAATAAAATAATCGGTAACTTTAATATCAAATAATTTAATTAGTATGTTGAGTTATCATATAATTTCTCTCTAAATTTTATTGAGAATTAAGTTTTAAAAATATAAATAACTTCAAATGAAAAATTTATGATAAACGTTCGTTTGTTATGAATACATTTTATTAAAATTTTTAACTTTTCAAAAGTTTATCAAAATTAGTCAACAAAAAAATAAAGAAGTTATTTTTACAGTTGATTCTTAATGTTATTACAAAAATTAATTAAATGTTAATAGGAGAAAAAAATTAAAAAAAGTCACTGAAATATATTAAAAGACACTAAAAATCTAAACAAACCAACAGGATTATAATTATACGATTTAATCAACTATCATAATTAAGATCTATTTGAAGTGGCAGAGTTAGGTTAAAAAAGAAGAAGAAAAATCGGTGACAAAGGAGACATCCGGACGAGGCGAGTCGAATAATTAATAATTGTCAGGAATGAAGACTCCCACCGGGTCGGATAGAGCAAAGTGGCCCTAGTAAACGGTGGAAATGACTTGGCTAGTTGGCCGTTTCCTCATTTGCCCGGTCCACATGCTGGATTCGACACCCACCACTGAATTTAAGAGATTTTACGGAATTTCGTCGTCTCTTGCTCGCTTGAAACACGAACACGAGGAGACACCCAACGAGATCGGATCACGGACGTACATCCGTTTAAATGGGTCGCATCCTCCACCCACATATTCACCACGTTCTTCCTTTTCTAGCTTTTACAAAACTGCATGATGCCAAAGTGACGGCAATTGTTTCAACGAAGGATTTTTATATGGACGGTAAAATCTAAAAGATTTTTAGAAGATTTGAAAGATAGTAATTAAGTAAGAGAGAATAAAATAAGTACAAAGAGTGTTGAGAGCTTTGAAAGTTAGGAAAAAAGAGTTGATTTAATAATTAGAGTTTCTATATTTGGTTAAAATGGGACATACTTGCTGGACTATAGTTTGTCAGTATACTTCAAAATACTCCGCTTTGTTAAAATCTATTACTAAATTCTTTTATTCTTGAAATTCGGTATTTCTATATATTATATTTAAATTTTTCGGAATTCTCTGCATTTAAAATTTTTTTTATCTTCCAATATCTACGTTTTTTAATACTAATTTATTTTTACTTTCTCATTTCTAATGTAGATACTTTTAGAGCTTTATGCTCTAAATTTTTATAGCCAACAATTCATATAGATATCTTCAAAATATGTAGATGTTACTTTGATAAATAAATCTTTTATTTATGTGAATTTTTTATACGTGGCATCAATTCATCATTTCATATGGTCAGAAAATTTTTAAAATTACTTCTTTTTTTTTAAGTAAGTAAGATTTCTTTTTAGTTAACGTATATAATAAGATTTCCTTTTCTTTCTTAAGTAAGAAAGTTCTTTAAGTAAGCTTTACTTATTAAGTAACTATACTAATTACATCATTCTAACCTTTTGTGCTCTGTAGCGAACAGGCTTAAATTTGATCACTTAAGAAATAACAAACGTAGTTTTCTAATTTATTTATAATATTGCGAAATTATTATCGTTATTATTTTCTTCTTTTATGAAATATAACTGGTTTTTTCCCCAAAAAATTCTTCTCTGTAAAAAAAACCATTTAGAATGAACACGTAAATCGAAAGATGAACGTACATTTGTACATATTTCACGCTTTCTACATCTTCAAAATACAATTTTTATATTTCTACATTTTTATATCTCTAAATTTCCATACTTCTATATTATATTAGTAAATTTCTAAAATTTGTCTGTATCATTCTTTATAGTCTGAATCATTCTTTACCTATTACTATTCAACTCGTAAAGAATTATTATTGTTGTAGTATCGTAGTTGTTATAATCTGTAGTTATAAATATTTTTAGTTATGTTTAGTTATAACAGATGGCTTGTTTCTTGATCATAGAAATGCGTGAACAAGAAAAATATGAATGTAATGCGAGAAGCACAACGTTAGTCTGGAGCGCTTTTCTTTTTGAAAAAAAGAGTGTCGATGAGAGTCGTGAGAAAGCGTCAAGAGAGAGCTATTAAAAAGAGTCGATTGTGTTGTTTAAGAAAGTTAATTGTGTCGTTTAAAGAGTTTATTCGAATCTGTGTCTTGTGTAATTATCTGTTGTCCTATTACCATTATTATTGTTAAAGATCGAACATATTTTAAGTAAAGAGATTAACATAATTCTTATTATATACATACATAAGTGATTCAGTGACTATACCGTTAACGATGAAAATTATTTTTTGAAAAACTCATAGCTTCATTAGAAAGCATAAATTCTCTACTGTAATATCGGGAATTCATTTTTTTAAAGATGCTTTTACATCACGTAGCAAATGAGAAAATAAGAAAACTTTTATTCTTGAAAATTTAAAAAATTCAAATTTTGCTAAAAATATTGAAAATTTCTTTTATGACTAGATCTACCATGGTGTTGAAGATGGAAATTTTCTCTTTAATAACGATTCTTTCGATCTTGCTGTAGAATTTTTTTACATTTCTTTTTTTCATTTTTTTTCAATTTCATTGAACTTTGAATATTAGAATTGAACGATAAAAATTCAATCTAACATTTTGTCGTTTAATTTCAGTGTTCAATGAAATAGTAAAAAAAATTGTACAAAAATGTAAGATAAAATTCTTTTGATTAAAATTTCATTTTTAAAAAAATAAACTTTGAATGTTTTGTTAAAAATATAAATTAAATTATTAAAAAATAAAAATTTTAATAATTGAAATTAATATTAAAATTAATATAATAAAAAATAAAATAATTAAATTATTAAAGAATAAAAATTTTAATAATTAAATTATTAAAAAATAAAAATGTTTTAGCATACGTGTATACTTGCTAAATTTTCAAATTGAATTTCTTTAGAAACAAAGTGTCTTGAGAAAAAATTATATTCTATATTTTTCATTTCTTTTCGTTCTTGTCCGATACGAAAATAGATCGCCTAAATTTCCGTCATTTTTGTTTGGCAAAAAAACTTCTTTAGACAAAGCTGCACTATTTTAAAAGACAAACTTTTAGTTGTAGTTATTATATTTTTAGTTGCGTTTAATGATATCAGATGGCCTGTAGTGAAGGAATGCATGAAAAGAGGGAAAATGTGGAAGAGAGCGACGTCAACGTGAGGCGTTTTTCTTTTCGAAAAAAAAAAAAAGAAAAAAAAAACAGAGTCGATTGAATGATGGAACAGAATTGACTGAGTTGGAGACAGAGTTGATTTGCGAAAAAGGAGTTTTTTTTTTTTAATGGTGACCGAGTTTATTAGTTATTAATTTGTATTCGTTACTTTGTCCTGTCCGTTAATTGTTTAATCACTTGTATCATTATTAAATATATATTCCTTATTTAATCTCTATATTTATTTATGAAATCTTAAAATCATTATTTTTTTTTGCAATTAATCTATATTTACTTTTAGATATTCTCATAGAGCGTGAGAAAACAAATTCAAGAACAAATATGATTTTGAGATATTTGCGTGTGAATATAATCAAAATTTCTTCAAACTTGACGCGATATTGCGAGTAATATAATAGCACTCTGATTCGCACATCCATAACGTCACAGAAATTAGATAATGTGTACAAGGATGCTCCAATAACCCAGACCCATCATCTTGAAAATCTGTGGTCAAAGCAGCAATTCCAAAGATATTATCTAATGATAAATGTTTACGAATGTGTGCGAATTAATCTACTGATTAATTCGCACACATTGATTGTGATTCGCGATACAAAATTCCAATTACATTTAGATAGTAAATATTTAAAAAATAAATGATCAAAATATTTGGTTCTATAGGTTACTGAATTTGTTTTTTTTTAGGGTCTATAAGAATATTCAAAAATAAATATTTGTTAATCACAAAAAAATAACGATGACTTTGAAAGCTCATAAATAAATGATCATTGGAAAAAGATATTCCCAGCATTACATTTGTCTCTTAAAATAGTACAATAATTGTCCTAAGGAGTTTTTTTGTACAAGAAAAAATAGCGAAGATATTTAAATGAATCCATTTAGCTCTTATACTTAAGAAATATTCAAAGCCGACTTTCTCAAAAACGTGGCCCTGAACGAAAAAATTTTCAATTCATTTTTATATGCAGAATTACCTCTCACTCACAATCAATCAATTTTCCACGAGTCGCGGGACGGTATGAGGGTATATAAATAATTATATTCTCAGATTTCTTATTATACAGAGGAGATCGAAGTCAAATGGTCAGTTGTGTTAGTGTTATTTTTGTATCTATTGGTAACACAGGTCGATTTTCTTTAGTACATCAGCTATGTATGATCAATAATATAGTTTAGCATGATAAAGATGCAATAAAAAGTTCTGGCGAAATTACGATATGATGCATGTGACTTGGGAGAATTCGACATTGTAAATTAGTGACTAGAAGTTTAATTAAAGACAAGTTTTCTATAGGTAATTAACTTTTGCATTGTAATTTTCATACAAGTGTAGAAAAAATATCACATAGTTGTTTAAAAGCAAAAAATATCACATAGTTGTTTAAAAGAAAAGAAAATATCACATAATTGTTTAAAAGAAAATTTCGTGTCTCAATTTTATTTATCCACATAAGCTGGTAATGATAAGATAGTGCATTTGTCATCTTATTTCGTGCATGATGTTCATTTGCTTTGTAATTTATGTATTTTATAATTATTTTTTAATATAGTTATAGAATGCCACCAAATTATATTAAAGTTACGAGACTCGTCTATCCAGGATGTGATGAAATGTATCCAGATCCTCCTTTGTAGAACTGAATACAATGTCTTAAATGTTTAAACTGGTGGCGAGAATCTTATATTATAAATGTCATATATCAAGTATTCGGTAAATAAATAAAGTAGAACCATTTTATCCCAATATGTGGACTATTTTAGTCAATAGCCGGGTAAGATGGCAAATTTACTCATAAATTAGTTTTTAATTTTAAACCAAAGATAATAATAAAAATTTTTCAAGTAGATGTAAAATTGTCTTGCTAAAATATTGCTTTTTTGTATAAAAATTAAAAAAAGTTATTACACTTATTTTTAGTTTAGCATAGCCATCTTACCTCGATTTCCTACATGTTCACATTTCTCCTAAACTTTCTCTGTTCTTTATATTTCATAATATACGCTTATTATTATGAAATCTAAAGTTTTCTTTAGAATTTCATAGATACGTTGGCGATTTCTTACAAGTGAATCCGATGGATTACAAGCGTAGATCTCGTGAAAAATCAGGTGTTTCTGCAATTGTGCAACATGAATGCGCGACGGAATTAAGGCACTCGCCCAATTGGCATCCAAGCATGACTCACGCGCGCCTTTTCTTGCAGAAAAAGAGACGTGATAGATCGGGTGAGCATGCAATAAATATAAACCGAGCTACCGATCGAGTGTACGAAAGCACCCAGTTGATCCCGTCGTCGTCAACAATTTGGCCCTCATTGCCAACAAATAGGATCAAGCCTTTCATCAGTCCATTCATGGAAAGCTCCGATCGTTCTTCGAAGTCTTCTAAATATTCATCTTTCAAAAGGACGAATTCTTTATATCTTTAAAATACTTTAAAAAATTGTTACAAACGCAACTTGTGTATCTTAATACCTTTGTAATTTTTATTTTATTTGTAAAGATCTATCAACGTCCATTATAACAATAATTTATATCAATAATTCAATCAATGATTCATAATTCAATAGAAAATTATTAAGATTAACGAAGTATCATATTTAAAAGATCAAACACATATTTTGTTCAATTTCCTTTTTTCATTGAACTTTCAACTTTCAAAAAACAAGAACATTACTTTTTTTTGTAATGTATCCCAACTTTTAAAAGAGCGCGAAATAAAAGCATTATGAAATACCTAAATAATTATATTTAAGTATTATAAAATACCTAATAATTATATTTCATAACAAAGACTATAATATACAATAAATCTAATAACAAGCAAAATCGTAAATTTATTTTGGACATTATATCTAATAGGGGACTATGTCGATCTTATTGAAATTTATAAAGGTCAAAAAAGTATTTGATACATGGATTTAAATACTTTTAGATTTGTAGATTCAATTTGTTACAACAAAATTTTACGTAGTGACTGAATGAATTCCTGCCGAATAAATCTATTTAATTAGATTTATTACATAAATAGCAGAGAGGAAAAACTGCTTATCTCCTAATTATGAAAAGGGAAGTTGATCTCATATTTTGTAACACATCTTGAAAATCTTTTTTTTTTCCCATGTTACTGTCTAAATATTATTAAATAGAGACCAGGCAAGAAAGAGTTTGCTTGAACAATGAATTCTTTTATACGTTTTTATTGAAATGAAATGAATGATTAAACTGAAAATCATGAATTAAATTAGAGGATAATTTGAGTGTTCTTTCAATCAAAACTTCGGAAGTGGAGCTTGGAAAAATCGCAAAATGGAAGATCGAGGACAAAATGAAGAGATTTCGAATTTTGATGGAAATGAGGGGTGATAACGTGAAAACGAATCGATGCAAGGACTTAAAGATTCGTTGGAGGATTCGAAGGGGGTTTTATTTTGAGTCTCGATTCCGTCCAATCAGCAGCGATGTGTCATCGACGCGAAAATAGTCGCACTTAACACTGGCAGCTCTTTTCTGCGACCTGCCGATGCCAGTCGTATTGCATTGTTTTTACTTTGTCCAAGTGTGAGTGTGAGCCCATACAGCCTCCCTTGTGGTCGCATATGGCCGCGTAATGTTGTCACCTCATGCCCATCGCTATTTATAGGATGCTTCGACGACGCTTATTAATAGGGGGCCGACTTAACGCCTTCGTTAATTGTGACTTATGTTAGTACGCGAATCTGTGACAGTCCTCCCCACCCACACAGTGGCTTACGCGGATTTATTAATCCTTAACTTTCGTTGTATGCGTGATCGTCGTTCATAAATAAATTCATCGACGATCACGCATAAATTCATTTTCTAGATATTGCTTGGTTTATTAAGTTTTCGATCATTTCTAGAATCTATCTTTAAGATTCAATGTTATTGAGATTGATTACTAGAACAGTTACAAGACACTTTAATCTTAATAATAGATTTACTGAGATTGGGTTCTTTTGGATTTAGTAATGTATCGATTTGAATTCTGATTTAAGATTTTGGCATCGATTATTGTGCATCCCTCAAGATAGATTGATTTTAATTTGATTTTAGATCGATTGTATCTAATATTGTATATAATTAGATCAGATTAGAATATTCAATTTAACGAGAATTAATTACAAATTTTAATAATCGGCGACTGTAATCGGATCTCCCGAAATCATTTTTGGATATTGACTGATAATCATTGATAATCAATTATATATAAAATAAATAAATAAAAATTCGCTCATCAGTTACATATAGATATCTACCCAAGTTTCTGAGGTATTAGAATTTTTATACTATGTTATTTCAATCTTCAATTAAGAATTTTTCAAGATCAGTTTTTGCTAAATTGAATTTAAAATTTCAAATTTTTACGACCCATTATTTCAATCCCTAAGTGAAAATTTAATGGATTCGGTTATTATGATTGGATTAATTTAAAAATTTGGGATTCTGATGATCGATCATTATGATTGCTATCAAAATTCTGACTCTCTGAATAAAAGTTTTGATAAAAATTCTAATAATTTGTCATTTATAATTAGACTATGATTAGATTATGATTTATGAATTTTTATAAAAGTGTAAACAATACATGTAACAATATATAAAAATATACAAAATATTTGACAAGTAAAATAATTTTCTATCCAAGTTCCAGTTTTTAAATTATTTTTATAAAACTATAAAATTACATAAACATCCGCAGTCTATTTAGAAAAATGACTTTTTAAAAATCGTAATAATTAAAATTCATTTTAATATTAAATGTTTGTAGTATGTATTAATTGTAAGAACAATATGGTACCTAATATATCCTGACACAAGTGTCAACTTTTCTAATTGTGATCTATGCTGTCTTGCCTTGTTCAACAAAGAGACTTTTAGAAATTTCTATTAGACAACTCGATTTCGTAATAACGAAGGAGTTAGCAATCAATTACCGGATCAGATTGAAATTGAGGAAGGGAACTGCGCTTGCATGAGACGAAGAAAAAGTGGATTGCAAAAAGAAGATTACTCGTTTTTTTTAAATATTTAGGTTTTTTTAAAATACTTTTTACGTATTTTTTAAAAATATTACGTTTTTTTAAAAATATTACGTTTTTTTTAAAATATTAAAAAAAATATTTTTTAATATTTTTAAATATTTTAAATAGTTAAATATTAAATATTTAGTTTTGTTAAATTAATGAAAAAATAAAAATTCTACTAGTTATAGGATTATAGGATAGTTATAGGATATATAGGATTTAAATAGAATTTAAATTATTATTAATATAGACGTACATATCTTAGATAATAAAATATAACAATATAGAATTGTTAATCGTACCTTTGGATTTATGTTGTTCTTCCTGAGAAGGTTTGTGGGCCTGGATTCTCCCTATCAATAGCTCCAACCTCGAACTGTTCCCCTTAAACAACATTCTGATCTTTCTTCTATACAGCCACCCTTTGTGTACCGGAGTTCATCCCTATTCACCATCACTTTAATATCAATCAGTTCGTCAAACAGTTTTCTTAATTGCCATTAATTTTCTTTCAATTTATAACGGGAGAACGAACAAGTTTCAAAATCACCACTAAATAATAAATAATAAAATATATAAATAATAAAAGTGTTAATTCGCTTTATTACACTAATTTGCTTTATTACACTTACATCAATAGTCCAAGAACAACAAATCGTACTTTCCTATTTTCTAGATTGAGTGTTCTATTTCAAATTGGTTAAAAAGTAAATCGACTAATTCTCAAAGATTTAAAAACACTGATTAATTCTCGATCGCACTAAATTTACACACCACACTCTATTTTAGCTCTCCCTATTTAATTTTTCTAAAATCTTCTAGAAACTTCAGAAAATTCTGAGTTTTCAATGTCAAATTAATTATCAAATCACAAATAAATCAAAGTCAATCATAATCGATATTTAAATATGTAACTTAAAAATATCGATTGATCCTTGACACCAAAATCCTCACATTAAATTCTCTCTACACTTCAACTATTTCTTTCGAATTTTTCCAAAGTCTTCTGATTTTTTTCTTGAAATTCAAGGAATTTTACAATTGTCTCTCTGCCTTTAGTTTTCGCGTGTATTTCATTTTGTATCAATTAATTACAATAGAGAAATCAACGGAACCAAAATCGCAATGTAGTAACAATTAACGCGAAAGTCAGTGTTGAACAATAGTCAGTCTTTAATTCACATAATCGCCACCACACTGGTCCAACCTTCTCTGAATTCCCCAAAGTTGTTTAAAAATTAGTCAAGAATCGTCTAAAGGCATTTGTACCAAAGTTCTCAAGAGTTTGTAAAATTCGAGTAAGGTGAAAACTTACGAAGAAGAGAACCAGATAAAAGTTGTCAAGTGTATGAAATATTCGGAACAAACGAAAGAGGATCCTTGAACTGGAAGAAGAAATCGATCCGGTCTCGATGGTTTGATCGGAAGGACTGGCGATCGGCTGAGTCTCGCGCGACCAGTCACTCGAGGAACACGGTTGAGTGTATAAACGCGCACTAACCGGGAACCCACGGTGACTATTATCGTGTCGATGCAAAAGCGACACACGAACGTCCTCCTCCTGAAAGCAAAAGAGTGCTGGCCGTACGTGGAAGGAGAGAAGGGACGACGACAAAAGCCGGCTGTGAGAGGCTAGGGAGTCCCCTGGGAAACCAGCCACGGTATTGGACGGTAGGCGGGATCACACACTAACGAGTACACCCACCTTCCGGCTACCTATCGCACCTATTTAACCTTTCATCTACCTTCACCGAGGCTAATACACCTATGAGTCTCCTTACGAGGGCGGTCGGTGACTTGGTTATTAGGAATTCTCCGTTCGAGTCGGTAGAAAGCTGTTGATGGGTAGGACGATGAAGTGATTGGATTTTGGATATGTCTCGAGTAGGTATAGAATTTTAATATTCGCGAATTTTCACCTTTACCGTACAACTTCCCGAGCTTCGTCCTTTTTAAATTTTATGTTTCCAAGTTCCCAAATTTTCCAAATTTTTATAGTGCCTTTAGTATCCGATGTTTAACTTCTTATTCAACTTTGTTTGGTTAATACCATCTAGGAAGATAGTCGGTAATTTATTGGGAATTTTCAAATCAGAAATGTTGGATTGGTGTTTTTAAAAAGATTAGAAGATAAATTTTTGCATCTCAAAGTAGTTGTTTAGATTTTTCATGTGTTCAAATTTTTTTTATTTTTAAATTCATATCTATATTATTAAATCTCAAAATTCTTAATATTTTTTTATATTTTTAAGCTTGAATGTTTTCTAACGCTATAGAGTTTAAGGCAGAAAATAGTCTATTTGATTTTATTAACTGGAAATGATTGTAACACTGTATGATTTTAAGAAAATAATGTGAGTTCGTGCACCGTAAGAAATAAAAAAACAATAGCGGTATTGCAATAACAAAAAAAAAATTTTCCTATCAATATTTGAAATTTGAATCAACGATGAACACTTGAATTTGCCTGATGAAACGATTGAGAAAGTAGTAAGAAATCTTGAAAATTAACTATTCTAAATCAATCCAAAAACTAATGAAATAAATTTCACTTGGAATCCTTTTGAAAAAAAAAAAATAACATAGCAATTATATCTACATATATGAAGAATTTATTAAAAAATTAAAAATTTAAAACTCTATTGTATTTTAAAAATTGTCAGATTTCTGTATCCTATCTTTACAATACTTCTAAACCTCTATATTTATTTCAAAGTTTTAGGTATAATACATATCTAAATATATTCGAAAATTATCTATTATGCAGCCATACTATCTATTATGCAGTAAATACCTACCGAATATGAGTCGTTTTACGTATATAAATTTATTATTGAGAATAATCAAATTACACCAATTTGATAAATAAATGTATCGTTAACGATTTTATTGTGGATTCTAATTGAGAGGATTCTAGAAAATAGAGTGAAATATGGAGATTAGGGAACAGGAAGTTTAGTGAATGTCTAGTGGAAATTTGGATGTATTATGGAGGATTTTACCTATAAATACTTAGTAAGTATAGGTAATAAATACTTACTATAAATAGGAAAGTACTCTACTTGTAAGTAGATTCATAATCAATATGAAGAATGTCGGAAAATCGGAAAATGGGATAAGCTAAAGATATAAAATTAGTTCTGAATGTTTTAAAGAAATTCAAGAAAAAGAAACTTCGTTAAAAGTTCTGAAAATTAGAAATCGTAATAGCGGTTTCAAAACTATTAAGTAACAAAAAATTGAGGTAGTAAACCGAAAAAAATAGAAGAAATTAAGAAATCTTTTAGAAAAATCTTAAAAGTGAAACACGTAAAATGATTTCAGTGTGTTAGAAAACGTTGCCGTTAAAATTTATATTTCATTTACTTAAATTATCACGATATTCAACGAAACAACTACAGAACGAAATATACTCTATTTCCTTCGATAGCGATATCCAAATAGATAGTTAATGAGCTTATTAATAATCGTTTCAGAAATAAATTTTTGTGAACATAGTTTTCATGAAATTTATTTTCAAGGTTTGTCAGCGCGGTAAAGTTCGAAAGAGAATAAAGTTACATAAAGTTCTCTTCAATAAAAGAAAACAGCCAATTTCCAAATTTAAAAAATTAATAAAGGAGATTTTTGAAGAAAAAATATTTTTATTTTATTCTTCGTCTACTATTATCTAACATTTAGTAAATCCAAACAGCAATGCGAATACCACAGCATATTTGTTAAACGTGCATTTGTGATTATTGATTTATTAAAAAAAATGGAATATCACTCTGTTTTTAACTTACCTTTTCATGTAAATTCACGCCTTTTCAAATTATTCAATACTATACATATAATTCAGAAACGTCCGGTACATGTACAAAGACTTTAAAAAATGCACCAATATCGGAAAGGGATAAGGAAGAAAGATAGAAAAGGAAAAGAAAAAGAAAGAAAAATAGAAGAGGCCACCAGGGAAAAAGAGGGCGAAGAAAAGAAAGCGAAATTCGAAGTGGAGAGAGAAGGCCCCCTGCAACCCCTGTGAAATCGACTGGAATGGATTCTCACACACGGTTGGAGCTCTGTACCACCTTATGGGAGCAACAGAGGAGACCGACTCCCTACAGGGACCCATAAGGTGTGCCTGTAACTCGTGTACGGAAAACGTGCGAGGCGCCCACCCATTGTGATTATTTATCTCGTTGCGATCGTGACATTAGGTGGCCTTCATTTCCAACCACGTCATTTGCACGTATGAGTATATATGTATGTATCCGTGTGCTACCAGATTGAAATTTCTCAGTTTTATTATTTATTAATTAATATTTAGTTGTTAGTGAATTTGCAATTCAGCTAGGTATCGTAGCCTTGTAAAATTTTATTACACGAACAATTACAATCTGTAGGTTGTAATTTGCCTCTTGTAAATTAAAAACGAAATTAATAATTAATCAGTAATTAATAAAATGAAATTAATTAATGTTTATGATTATTATTATATATAGGTACATGTGACCTAAAAACATCAAATAAGATCTTACTTGTTTTCTATTGAGTTTGTTACTATTAATAAAAAATTTATTAATACTGTTAATTTTTAATTCAATCCTACAAAAGACAATCACGAATTAATTGAATGTTATTCTGTACTAAAAGCTATCGTAAAAAAATGGTCACTTGAAATAAAAAAAATATCATGATGATTTACTACTCAAGTTCAATTTAATGTGTTCACATTTAAGAAACTTAAAACTGCAAAACGAATAGAATAATGCATTTTTTAAAAAATATTTATTGTCCTTCTTGCCTTTGTTGTCTATATTAACACTAATGAATTTTCAATAAATACTATAAGCGTTACACATCTGAAAAGAATCTTAAGCCAATTTGAAGAAAGACAAAGAAATGACAATTTCTTTCTATTGACTTGAAAAACATGATACAAATAAAGAATCACAATGACTTTTTGAAGCGATGCGAATGAAGGTTCTGATTGCTTTGAATATTTTCTTGAACTATTAAGTTTTCATTGTGAAGCATGTTTTTGCCGGAAGCTTTTATCGATCGCGCAACTGGACCGAATCAGACGAGTACTCTATTCGACATCGAAACGGAAACAGTGCGACTGGCAGCGATGCGAAACGGTCTGGGCAAAAAGATATTTTGCCATTAGAGATCGTTTTAGGCACGCACGTCCGATCATTCCTAAGCCGTTTCGAGTCTATATACTTATCTAATAGCATCTTGAACTCTTTGTAGATTCAAGTGTTACGAACTTCATTCTCTATCTTTTTATAATAAATTTAAGCTCTCTTCAGAGCTGTCACTTTTTTCTATTTCCGAACGCAGAAGTATTGGATATTTCAATTAAAAAATTTGAAGAGAAATTAACTGAGAAATATAAGAAAAATTTGTATATTTTATTCTACAATCTCTTTCTTACAGCATTTTTTTTTTTAGAAATTTATAAGATATTCATTTTTAGGAAAAAGTATCATTGACCTACTTTAATAGCAATGGTACGAAGTAGGTTAGAGGAATACACGAACAATTTGTGTTGATAATAAATAAAATTTGGATATTTGCATATATTTGTTTGAATATTGTTCGATTTTGAAAATAGAAATTCTAATTTTTTTATTTTAATTTAATAATAATTATTACCGCACAATATTTAAAATGCAGTAACAAATAAATAAAATTTAAAAGAATTCAAAAATATTAGAAAACTTTTATGAAAAAGAAACATTACGTATAAATTTTTACAAAAGTTACAAAAATATACTTGTCAATATTAAATCATAAAATGAATTGATATCAGTTTCGCAGATATAATATACAGAATTAACGAATCTAAAATATATACATATTTCATGCAATTGTGTTTCATAAATGGCACAAAGATTGTAATGTAAGATTTAGTCTATTCTGATATCGAAAGTTTTGAAACTTTGATGGCAGTTAAAATTTACAACTGTACAACATTGCCGAAACTATGTGAAACTTTCCAGCAAATAGTTTACGGAATTTCCAGACATTGTAAACTTGTGACAATGACTCAGTTTATTGAATCATCTTTCTAATGCAAAACCAAATAATTGTACAATTACAATAATTTTAAGAAATACAAGACACTAAAAAATATAAAATAATTTTATGTTGGCAAATAGTTGTCAATCAAGTGTAAGTATTTATTCGAAAGTATTCAAAAACATTGTAATCTTTGCAGTATAAAGTAAAGTAAACACTGTTGCATATGCCTGGAATACCTATATAAGTAAATAAAATTAACGATTTCAATTCACCAACACGAGAAAGTTCATCGTTTTTTTAAATATCTATGTTTAATCAAAAACTTTTTATTAAGAATCTGGATAAAACTATATTATAATACTATAATTACTTTTATACTCTCCCCTCTCATATTCAAACTAATGGAGATAATAAAAGTGTTTACTTAAAAAATTTTCTGATAATAGTACAATCACTTGCTTGATAAATTGAATATTAGGTATTTATTTATTTATTTCATTATTTAATATATAAGAATGTTATATTTTTTTAACCTTTTTAGCATGAGTAAGTACTTTGCACCATCTTTCGTTTTAGCATAAGAAGACACATCCTCGTTATTTCTGTTTGTTATTTCAATTTGTGAAAAAATTACATGTCTACGATATTTTCGTTACTCATAAACGAAATATTGATTTATCACAGAATTAAAAAAAAAAAGAAACACATCATCTCATATTATATTCGATTGAGATTGATTTTTGTAATTTTGTATCTCACACTTTAGTAAATTCTTTTGCTATTATAAAAAATACACCAAACATAATAATATATATAAAATATTTGAATACAAAAGAAGATATCTGAAATACAAAAAGATAATATTCTGTTCAGATGGTGGAATGTTCAGATAGTATGTGAAACGTTTGGATGTTAGACAATTCAAGAAATAGAAATTCAGATATTGGAAATTCTATGGTATGTAATCCAAATATTAAAACATGAGAAAATAGTATGAAATTTAGTACTTACTAAATTAAAAATTCTTAGGAAGTTTTATTATAATGAATATAATATTTACAATATTTATAGAAATATATAATATTATATATTATAAAATATTATAATTATATCAAAAATTGAAATGTTAAATGTAAAATACATTTGTTACAATTAACATTCTTCACCTTTCATAAAGTGATTTTCATTATTAAAATTTTTAAAAAAATTATAAATTATAAAATATAAAGAAAAACTGTGAGAGTATGAAACATTACAATTATCATTTTGCAAGTGACATTCTTCACCTTTCGTGAAATGATTTCCATTATTAAAATTCTTGCAAAAACATAAAGAAATAAACTGTGAGAATATCTATGAAACGTTTCTCGTTACAATTATCATTTTCAACATAATCTTCTCCAATCTTGCCAAATTTACTTAAATTGTCTATTTAAGCCTAATTTCCTACACAAATCTTAACGTTCAATATTTCCAAAAAAGTGAGAAGTAAAAGAAGGAAAATGATTATAAATTGTTTAACATTGGTAATGTGAAACAATTGTTGGGATGCATGTTGTGGGTGGCTCCTTAATAAAGCGCATGTGCGAGTTTCAGCGTTTCGTTTGGGTCGACTCCGCCTACGATAGGCTAGTGATACATGCGTTTTCTCTTTTGGCTAGTTCACACGCGCACGCGACCCTTTCGTCCGCCCCAAAGGTGAGTCGCTGTCCTCTAAACCACCCACGCTTAGGCAGCATCCACACGTTCCCTTTTACTCCCACCATGCGACTAGCTAGTGGTGTTACGTGAAACCGGCACGCGCGATTTCATTCATGCTTCCGAGCTGCACACATACGTACGTGCTCGCTATACGCACTCTTCTCAAATGAACTGACAATGAGAAAAACTATTCGATGAATTCGACCCTCTCTGTTCTCTCAAAATAGAATCATTTCAGGAACTTAATCTACATCTCGATATAAAGAATTAATTAATTTAATTTTCTCTTCGACAGAATTAATTTTCTTTTTTAAATCTACCTTTCTTTTTGACGAAATCTATTTTCATGGCTTCAAGAATTTTTTATTTATTTCGAAGTGAATTGCAATTTGATATATTCGACCTTCTGTTGTTAAAAATGAATTATTATCACTTGAAAAATTTTTAATTTTATTTTCATATTTTTCAGAATGTTCACAGTTTTATTAGTCAACGTTTTTCTCGTAAGTATGAGGAAAACAAAAAAAATGAAAGAAAGAAAAGCAATATGTACCGTTTTTTGTATGAAATTTTTTTTTATATTTGCACTATTTTTTTTTAGAACTTTAGAAAATGATCTTCAATTTTTTAAATAGAATGTTATATATTTTTTTATATCATATGAAAGGTTGAATCAATACAAATTCAATCATCTGTTATGAAATGACCTTCATACAAAGTCATACAAGGTCAAAAATAAAAGAAAAAGTTTAATTTTATACTTATTGAGAATAGTATATCTATTAATAAATAGAATAGAATACGAAATATTCAAAAGTTTTCTTTCTTTTTTGACTTTATATGACCCTCAAGATCATTCTGCGGTACATACTACGACCTAATCTATCTAAAAAAATCTATTTAAAAAAGTCACCTTTATTTCTAAAAAAAAAGTGCAAATACAAAAAAATTTCATATATCATCATATTACTCACGAAAGTATTATTTCAGTTTTTCCTATTTATTTACAATTTACGAAAGAAAATATCTTGTATAAGGTAGAAAAAGAAAGTAAAATTTAATAAATTCGTATATTGATAAAATTTACTTTTATTATTCAAAGAATTTATTTGTTTGTACTGGACTTCTATTATTCAAATTGATTTTTATGGTTTATAGAATTTCTGTATATTCTGAATATATCTATATATTCTGATATGAATTCAAAATCAATCTATAATTTAATAAACTGAAGCATCTATTTTCAAATATAAACTTTCATATCTCAAAGAATTTTTTATTTGCTGATAAAGTAGAAAATTGATGCTTGATACTAATTATTTATTTAATAAAATTAATAATTTTTGTTGCTTAAAGAATGCTTTAAAGTGAATAAGTTATAGATAAATTGTTATCAAAAATAGATTTTTATTATTGAAAGAATTTTTATATTTTGAACTAAAACTAGAGGGAGTAATCTTTGATAAATTTAAATTTTATTTATCGAAATTAATTTTTATCGATCAAAATTATTTTGTTTGTCCAAAATTATTATTTGACGAATCCAATTCTTTGTCTTTGATCAATTCAAACTTCAAATCAATATTTGTAGTGCGAAGAATTTGTATATCTGTGTTATTATGATTTGGAAAAGTGGTTTGAAGGATTTGATCCTTTATATTACCTAATAATTGCGAGTTCAAAATTAATATTATTATATTATATTAATTATATTATGGAAAATGTATGCTAATCTATTAATTATTAATTTATGTCAGATAATCGTATAAATATTGAAATTTGGGAACGTTCTTAATTACTCTAATTTTAATAATTAGTTTAATTGGTGTCTAATTAATAGTATCTATCACAGAGAGCATCGAAAATTAAATTTCTATAATACAACATTTTTCTATTTTTTCATTATTATAACAGAGATTATAACGTCCATTTTGAAAAAACGACTTATTCAAAAATTTCTTTTCACTATAAAGATCAATGCAATTGATAGTGCAAAGAACTGTTTGGAAAAATTAAAGTGGATGATTTTATGGAAGTGAAGGATAAGAAAAAATATTTGCGTGATGGATGGAGTGACAATGATATTCTATAGTATAGTTGATTTGCGGTCGAGAGATCACACGGAAGCGGTAAGAATTGACTTGGATATTCCACGGGAACCTGTGAGAACGCGGACGATGTTTCTCCATGAATTTATTAGATTGAAACGATCTCACGCAAGCATTCAGATACTTTAGAAGCCATGCAACCAATTTCTATCAGGTCAATCGGAGACGCTTTCACAGTTCTTCTCGATGAAATTTGAACGATGCGATCATTCACACATAAATTCTGTTCCATTTTTTCTTATATAGATTAATTTCTACGACCCTTGAATACGATTCGTTCAGAAAATACACTGACTTATCTCTATAAATTAAAAGATAAAGTGACAATATGCTAAAAATATTCTTTTAAATTTTCCTTTGAACTTGCCATTATTTATGTCAATTTTTTATGATAAATGAAATTACATGTCTTCTACATTGACCCACGGAAATATATATCAGAGAAAACATTTAGATATTATATATTGCATGTATTACATGCAATTGAAAAATCTATAGACTGTGTAGTTGATTATTTTAACTTCTCAGAGGCTCATATGGGAGGCTCTTATTTTTATTTTATTTTAATAAATTTAGCTTTTTTGTAAGACAAAAATTCATTATCACCAAGAATAATATTATTTGATAAATATCAACAACTTATAAAAATGCAAACTTTGTCAAACATCTTTATTTAAAATGAGGAAATAGATTTATGAATTTTTAATAATTTTCAAACAGATTTCAATACAGAATTTTTCTTTCCTCAGAGAAAAAAAGAATCTTTTTTAAATTATTTGTATGGTTTCACAATTTTGTATAAATATTTTTAATATATATATATATGTGTGTGTGTGTGTGTGTGTGTGTGTGTGTGTGTGTGTGTGTGTGTGTGTGTGTGTGTGTGTGTGTGTGTGTGTGTGTGTACATTTTTTGATATATTAAATGTATTAAATATATTTTGATATATTAAATTATATTAAATATATTTTATATGTAAATATTATTTTTACCATTCTCTCTTGATTGAGAAAGATCTTATATTGAAGAAATTTTTTGCAAAACTGCTTGATATCATTTTTTTACCTTATTTAAAATTGTTTATACCTTATGTCTCCTCCTATCACTATATCTTATCACTATATCTTATCACTATATCTTATAAGACACTCAGAAACAAATAAAATATTTGCTAATATAAACTGTGAGTCTTTTTCTATCAGTAGTCAAAAGTAATTTATCTATACTATTTGCATTGTATATCACTGATCCTAGATAAAGAAATAAGCTATTGGAATTTGAAATTTTTTTCCAAAAGGTAAACTGTCACGAGGTCTAGAAATTTGTACTATGAGTATGTACAAATTGTAAATCATTCCATTCATAAAGCAATCATTGAACAGAATCGACAGCAGACCAATTAAGACATTATTTTGGCCTATAAGTTATTATATAAATCAAAAATGAAAAAAATGTATTGAATCCATTATACAATAAATGTGTCAAAATTTGTTTACTCTAGTCATTTTTAATCAACAATATACACGTATAATATCAATGCGATTAAGCGATTGTTAAATTTTTAATAGCAAAACAAATTTAATTTATTATTTGGAAGTCATAAAATTATATGTAGGTACATTCGCAAAATATAGGTAGGTACATTCACAATAATATAGACCCTCTAAAAAAAGTTAATATTAATATAATATACCAAGCAGTATAATCTACATATTACATGATGATGTGACATAATATAAAGATTCGTACAGAGGTATTAAAGTGGTTTTGGCGATTGAAAACGGTAATAAAATTTTGAACATTTTAAAATTTTTCAGATGTTTTTTTATATTGCTGACTACGAATCTCTAGTAGAATTGTAAAAATTTTTGATCTATATAATAACTTAGTAATTATTTAATGTACTTAATGTAAGTAATTTAAATTACTAAATTAGTTAATGTAAGTTAAAATACTAAATTATTTAATGTAAGTAATTATTAAATTACACAGGATGTCCAGTATAATTGCAAACGTTCACGTACCTCGAAAAATGTGACGAAAGAATAAAATATAAAACATATAGTATGATGATATTGAAGAGGATATAGTGGACTTTTATTTGAAGGAAATAAACAATAAGAAAACGTATATGTCAAGTTCAAAAATTAACAAAATGTTAATAATCAATAATGTTACAAAACGATAATGCTCGACCACATATAGAGCAATTATCAACGCTCTCGAACGATTTGTACCCATTTTGCATCGTTACATTCGCTTGATTTGATATCTTAATTTCTTATATGTTATGAAAAATAAATACATCATTTTTTAGTCTATTAATTATACTTTCGTTTGAATTTTTTTTCATTTTTTTCCTTTCGTTATTAAGATAATCGAGCATATGCATTATTTATCTGTCAACTCTCGTATTTGTTGAAGGACAAGAATTGTGATAAAACTGAATGAATAGTTTATTCAACATCCCAATCCCACACCAAGATCTTCTAGCTTCAACGACCAAAGCGGAAAGAGAAGAATGGAACAGAATTTGGACTACGACAAATAGAGCCAAAATACATGACATAGCACACCATTTCTATCAAAAAATAACAATCTAAGCAGAAAAGAAAGGATAGCTATGACCAGGCTTCGAATAGGATACTCCAAGATCACACACGAATATCTCCTAACCAAAACAGAACCTCCTTTCTGCAACACCTGCAACCTACAAATCACCACCCAGCACCTATATGAATGCAGAAAATACCGAAGCATAAGAAGTAAATATGGATTAAACCAAAACACCGCTCTAACCTGCCAGAAACAACAAA